>NC_056743.1:609433857-609581357 GCF_019279795.1 Protopterus annectens
TACTAGCAAGTGTGTGTGTGTGTGTGTGTGTGTGTGTGTGTGTGTGTGTGTGTGTGTGTTTGATCAGTATCCTGTCTGGGTATTGGTGTGATTGTGTAAATAACAAGATCCACTGTAGGGTGGGTTTTGCTACATTTTCATATTGAGGACCCGAGTGTCCCAATGTCACATTACAAGGCCAACAGCTGTCAAACACCATAGAGATTGTTGTAGACAATCCACAGCTATACATTTATATATAGACAACCATTATAATACCCAGAGACCTCTCTCCAACCACGGATCGTACATAAACACGCTTTGCTCTTTCTCTCACCCTTTCTGTCTTTCCCTCTGTCTCTCTGTCTCTCTCTCTCCCCCCTCTCTGGTAGATGTGAAAAAATGCATCTGTTTTGCATAGGCAGCAGCTTGACTTTAGTAGGTAATGCTCATGATCAGCTGATGGCCTATGCACGAATTGGAGTCCTCCACTCGCTAATTGCATGTGGAACACCTGTGGTATCATTCCTATAGCCAATTGCATGGAAACAGACTCCTATAAGTAAGCACTACAAGTGGGTGTTGGCCCTTCTCTTTCACTGTGAGCAGGACTTCATGTGGGTGTGTGACAAACAGCATCACAAAGGGTAGTTGGAAATATCTCTTGCAACAAACACTGTGGAGAAAGGCCAACAAACTGGAGGGGGTTGTTCCAGGCATGGGGACAGGATGTAAGTATTGCTGTTCTACATTTGAAGTAATGTTGGCTTAACAGGGTTTGTGTGGATATGGCTTTTCTGCATGATTTAAAGTCTAGCATGACAGTGTTATGTGGGTGAGAAAACTCTGACCTGTAGGGCTAACTGTAGACTGGCCAGAGTTTGGAGTCTTACATTTGGTGTGTTACTCACACATATTCTGTCTTTATAAATGCAGTAGCATACTCTGATAATTGTAGTCAGTAAATCGTAATATCCATGTGTGTTACTGACTTCATATCCCTCAGAAGAGATATGTCACAACAAACCCTGTTGCCTCAGCAATGTTCTCAGTTTATAACTTCAATATGCCAATATTGGCCCTGTGTTTGTGCCTCTGTCCCCCAAGTCTGTCACCCTTTGTTCATATGTCAAGCAGTAAGAGGTGGATATGTACAGTATACCATTATTTACTGACATAATTCCTGATATCAAGCCAGTTATATATCAGACTGTCAGACATGTAATGTATGGAAGGCCTATTAGTTGAGGACAAAACCTGGACATTCTGTTGTAGTATGTACAGTATTGAGGTCTGTGTACATATGGTGATTGAGTATCTGTATTATGCAGCAGTGTATTGTGATCATGTTATTTGGCCTGTGTACAGACTGCGGTAGATGTCAGTGTTCTTTGTCCTGTTCTATCTGACATTGCATGCTGCTCCAGGTTATGATACCCTATCAGCCTATATGTTTGTAGGGCCAGACTGAGACATGTCCCATACCACAGTCAGACATCAGACTACACTGTGAATTGGGCCAGTATATGTAGGGTTAGTGTGTGAGTGGCAAACATGATGATGACTTTTGTTCACACAGTCCATATACTGTACTATTACTTAGGCTTACCATTATGTGACTGTGTTGAGATTGGCTGTGGGTATGCATTTTCACACTGGTGTCTGTTACTCCATGCTGTTACACACCTGTAGTGCCTGCTATATTTGCAATTACATGTGTATTCATCCATAGGTAAATTGGGTTAGTGTTGTGGCAGTCTGCCTGTAGTGTAGACAGTGCTTGGTGACATGCCTAGCAGCTCAGTTTATTTACCCTAGTGTGATGTTATGTCCAGATATTTGTCAGATGTACTGTTGACTGGCCATCATACTTGTGTATTTCTGACAAAGCAGTGGGCTGATGTGAAGATGGATGTTACTAATTAGTGTGAACTATGTGGCTTGGTACCTCTGCTAGTCAAGTTAATATGTGTTAGGACAGACAGGAGGGTGTAAATGCATCAACTGTGTGAGCTTATCTAGTCTAGCATTTCTGATATATCCCCATTTTCATGGCTTTAAACATCCCCCTTGTCAGTATTGTTCCACATTTCTTGCACTAAGGTGTTCTGTGTATACCTCCTGACTGACCAGATTGTTTCAGACTGTTCATGTTTATTGCTCATATTTCTGCTGTATTCCACAGGACCATTATTGTGATTTGTGTGGTACTTCACTATGATGATTTTATGATGTTTGTCAGTAACTGATGGCGTACATGTCAGTTTCAGAAGAACCTTCCTTCACAACATGTATGTTGACATAAACCCTGTCACTGTAGCAACACTCTACATTTATAATTGCAATACATACATTACATTCCCTTGGACTAAGAGGTTGAGAGTTATGGTGCTGAGGTATGACCCCACTACTTGTCATGGGCATATGTTTATATATATATATATATATATATATATATATATATATGTATATGTATATATATATATATATATATATATATATGTATATATATATATATATATATATATATATATATATATATATATATATATATATATATATATATATATATATATATATATATATATATATATATATATATAAATATGAATATATATATATATATATATATATATATATATATATATATATAGATATATATATATATAGAGAGAGAGTGAGAGAGATAGATATATATACCTATCTATATATATATATATATATATATATATATATATATATATATATATATCTATATATGTGTGTGTGTGTGTTTATGAATATATATATCTATATATATATATATATATATATCTACATATGTATAAACATAATAAACATATATCTATATCCTATTATGTGTAAACATGAGTGATGTATATACCTTCTCAGATGTATCCCACCATATTTATCTGATATGTGTATATTTAGGTTTACAGTCAAAAGGTCGACGTTGACATTTACGACGACTATCTCCTGGACCATGGTAGGAGCGACAGTCGGAATGTCAACATTCATGTGTATGTCCATTTAAAAGGATGTTCACAGGGTAGGGATTCACAGCATTGATGTGAATGGGAGATTTGCAAACTATGGTCAAAAGAATTTGTCGGCTTTGTTGCGTCGACCATTCGACCTACTTAATATGTATGAGTCGAAGTTATTTGTCATGGAAATCGTCGTTCGCGCAAGTGATTTTTGTGCTTTTGATAGTAAACCGTATATTTACATATAAGAACCTGACTGATTCAAAACTGTTTTCACTTTCAAGTACTAAACAATTGTGGTAGTTAAAGCAGTTGTTCACTACTGAATGATATATTTGAAGAAACAACAGACACCACAACTCAGATGGCTTAGTGGTTAAGTGCTGTGACTATAGTCTAGAGGGTCCTGGGTTCAAGACCTGCAAGGACATTTTATTTTATTGCTAGGCAGAACAAGGACTGTTGGATACAGAGTGGTTAAGGCAGCTTTGAACAGCTTTATGTGGGTTTGCACAATAGTAAGTGGTGCTAATGTACGGTTAAATGAATAAGTGCTTACACTGTGTATGCTTTGCTTAGCAGTGCACAAATCTGCTTAGCATTTACATTTAAACAATGCTAAACCTGCTAAACATAGCTCAGCCCTGGTAACCAGTGATCACATTCCAGTCTGATAAAATAGCAGGGTAATGACATCTTTAGTGTGTATTTAATTTCATGTACATAACATGCTTCTATGTGCTGTCATTACAGTAGCAAGGGGTATGAGTATACTGTATGAGACACCTGAGTATACATAGGTAGTACTACAATCTTTTCTCTTTGTATGTTTTTCATACTTGGGAAGTATCCCAGGTTATATGTACTCATACATGCATGTATTGTATCATTACATTACTACTTTTAACAGTGCTTTTCCAACTAAGAGTAGATTGCAGATTGTAGTACTGGAACCATACACCCCTGCATGCAAAGCTGGACTCTGAGTATTGACTATCGTATTCTTGGTGTTTGACCTGTACATTTTGTGCATCTCCTATTGGATATTGATCTGATGTGTTGATATTAACTGTAGACTACTATGTTTTTAGGACATGTCATTGAGGACTGCTGTCATGTAGTAATGGCATACCTATCAGTTTTAGATGTCTGTCTGTCAAAACATTCATCCTAATGCATAACCTGTTAGCTAGCTACTTTCTCTCTGTCCTCTGATGTGCAGATGTCAGGTATTCATCTTGGCTGCTTACAGGCAATCCAGGGAATTCGACAAAGAAGAAAACTCAGTAAAAACGAACGAAGCAGGCACCCAAAAAAACTCCAAACTAGATGTAAACGTATCTTTTAATATAGACGTTTTCGCTCTTAGCCAACACATAGAGCTTCTTCAGACAATACAAAATTGGCGCCAAATGACTTTTGTATGCAATATACATGATGTCATTTCCTGGACCACAAAAAGTTAAATATTTAAAGAGACAAGGGTTTAAAACCTGTATAAAACAAGATATATTAAAACTTACATTTTTCACCCTGCAAGTTGGACATACGTAGACACCAAAAAAGACATTCCTCATATTTAATATCCAAATGTCAATAAAGCCTACAACTACATCCACATAATATCTAGCAGTAACATTTTAAAAAAAAATGTGTATGAAATGTTTCAAAAGGTATTTTAAAACAAGACAACCCGAACACTCAAATTGCTTAAAATATAAAGCCTAAGAGGTAGCTTTGTAAAGTGTTAGACATTTACTTCATAGGAAAACATGCTAACCATCCTATAATAAAATTACACATAAAGGTACTTAATACCATCAAAGAACCAATAATTCCTACATGGGGATTTGTTGCAAAATGTTTTGTATATACAGAAAATTTCCTCTACATTTTCCAGCTTACGGGAAGTCTTCTGTGAGTGAAACTACAGGTCAATATAATAGAATTAAAGGTTACTTGAGAGATCTATTCATTGAAGGGAAGATAGATTTAGACACTTTTGATTACATCAATATATCCTTCCCCAGAGTTCCCATCATGTTTGGTATCCCCAAGATACATAAAAGCTTAGAGGATCCCCCTATGCGTGCACTGGTTGATGGGAGATGTTGCATCACCCATCCCAGTGCTAAAGTGGTTGACCACATCCTATGTAAATATCTCAAAACACTTCCTCAAATCTGTAAAGATTCATGGTCTTTCTTGGGAGCTATGAATTCCATACAATTCAACCCTTCCTATAGCTTCCTTACCATCGATGTGGTTGACTTGTATACCTCTATACCACATCTGGAAGCTTTGGAATGGGTTGAATTAATGTTGATTGATATGAAGGCTCAAAAAGACGAGATTTATGTGGTCACCACGCTACTTGACATCATATTGTCATCTAATTTTTTCATCTTTAACAATGAGCATTATATTCAGAAAAGGGGGATCGCTATGGGATCACCATGTGGTGGGAGTGTAGCGAACCTGGTGGTAGCTTACTGGGAAAAGAATTTCTTATTTAAATTTCTACCCTTTAAGGAGAATTCTAAATACTACACCAGGTTTTTGGATGACGCCTTCGTCCTTCTTGATGGTAACTCTGAAATGGCAAGCAATCTAGTGAATTACATGAATGAATCATGTTCTTTTTTAACATTCACCCACAATTTTTCAACATGTGAAGTTGATTATTTAGATGTGAAACTTACAAAAGATATTCAAAACAACTGTTTCCGTTCCAAAATTTATAGGAAGAATACCTATTGTAATGCCTTCCTTCATTTCTCGAGTAACCACCCTTTGAATCAGAAAAAGTCCATTTTCAAGGGGCAATTAGTAAGAGCAACACGTATGTGTAGTACTCTAGGTGATTTTGAAGAAGAGTGTAGTACCCTTAAGGATATGTTTCAAAATAGGGGTTACCCTATAGAGTTTTTGGATAACCTCATTGATGAGGTTTCTTTCAAAAGGAACACAGGGTTTTACCAACCACTCTTACAAGGTACTGTACAAACAAATGATTGTAACCATATTGACCTGGAATTAACTCTAAGTGAAGAGGTAGAAAATCCCCCTTTGATCGACAAGATTAACATAAATCATAGCCTTTGCACACCTACTGTGGATTTTAAAAACAGGTTTATTTTAACCTATAATAAACATATCCATAGCATGTGCAACATTGTAAAGAAAAATTGGGAATTCATCACTAACAACAGTTATCTTTTTGATATTCTAGGTGTTTTTCCTGGGTTTACATTTAAGAGAGGTAAAAACTTGAAAGAACTTCTACAAAATGAAAATACACCCTTTGAGGCGCCTAGACAAACTGGCACTTTCGCGTGTGGGTTTTGTAATCAGTGTAGGCTTTTAAAAACAGGAAATTCATTCATGATTAGGGGTGATAAATTTTACATCAGACAGAAGTTTTACTGTGAATCAAAGTCCATCATTTACATAGCGTTTTGTAATTGCTGTCCGGCATTTTATGTCGGAAAGACGGACCGCAGATTGCGGGACCGTGTTTACGAACACAGCTACGCAATGAAAAACAAAAAAATGGACAACGCACTTTCTAAGCATGTTTTAGACAACATAGGACATAGCTTTTCCTTTATGGGAATTGATGGGGTGAAAGTAGGGGTTAGGGGGGGCCCTCAATCACTCCTTTTAGAATTAAAGGAATTAGAATGGCAGCTCTTATTGAATGCTTTTTCTCCACCCAGTCTAAATGACTTGTGTAATATATCCATTATTCTTAAATACAAAAGTTATCTAAGAACCTAATACTATCTTCCCACTTAAGAAATCCTAAAAAAATGTAGAGGAAATTTTCTGTATATACAAAACATTTTGCAACAAATCCCCATGTAGGAATTATTGGTTCTTTGATGGTATTAAGTACCTTTATGTGTAATTTTATTATAGGATGGTTAGCATGTTTTCCTATGAAGTAAATGTCTAACACTTTACAAAGCTACCTCTTAGGCTTTATATTTTAAGCAATTTGAGTGTTCGGGTTGTCTTGTTTTAAAATACCTTTTGAAACATTTCATACACATTTTTTTTTAAAATGTTACTGCTAGATATTATGTGGATGTAGTTGTAGGCTTTATTGACATTTGGATATTAAATATGAGGAATGTCTTCTTTGGTGTCTACGTATGTCCAACTTGCAGGGTGAAAAATGTAAGTTTTAATATATCTTGTTTTATACAGGTTTTAAACCCTTGTCTCTTTAAATATTTAACTTTTTGTGGTCCAGGAAATGACATCATGTATATTGCATACAAAAGTCATTTGGCGCCAATTTTGTATTGTCTGAAGAAGCTCTATGTGTTGGCTAAGAGCGAAAACGTCTATATTAAAAGATACGTTTACATTTAGTTTGGAGTTTTTTTTGGGTGCCTGCTTTGTTCGTTGTTACTGTGCTTACAGGCAATCTCTGATTGACTGACACTTATATGTTTGCCCAGCTGTCTTATGAATACCACAGCAAGGAAACCTCACTCTGTATGTACCACATGCCGTGGATACCTCAACCAGAGTACCACAGTCAACAGAACATGTTTTGATACATGTCCCTAACCCAGACACTGGCCATGTTATGCAATATATGTTGCATATATATAAATTGGATCACTTCACTGGCCCGCTTCAAGAGAAAACCAGATGAGTGGATGTTGAATTTAACTGTCACCCTGGGAATCACTCAAGTGGCATCAGTTGTTAGATGGCCTGCTGACAAATGTCAGGTGGCATGATAACAGTGTACTCACATGCCCTACTCTTCTCATCTCTCCATGGACATTAGCCTGGTTCACACCTAGGAACACCTACACCTATGGACCTCAGTACTGATAAATGTGTATGTGCATTATTGAGTATAACAGTGTCTGTGTGTTTGCAAACTTGTAGTTGAAAATCCTCTGTGGGCCTTCTCACCCACTACACCCCCATTGCTATACTTAGAAAGGGCTGCTGTTGTAATTCATATTAAATGTACCTTGTGACAGTCTACCCCCTATAGGCTACCTGGAACTTGCAGTACCAGCATAACACTGTTCTACAAATGGGTAGATATCCATGGGTTACCCTCTGAGTCTTTGCAAATGTGAGTGTGTGTGTGTGTGTGTGTGTGTGTGTGTGTGTGTGTGTGTGTGTGTGTGTGTGTGTGTGTGTGTGTGTGTGTGTGTGTGTGTGTGGCATATTTGTAGGGGACAGCATTCTGAGGACACATTCTCGAAGTATACAAACCTTGCCATACAGTATAAGAGATGGTGATGTTGCTGACATTAGGAGAGCCATGACAAGCTTTCACCCTACTATCCCTGTGGCATGTACAATAAGTGCATATCCCTGTAGTAGCACTGATTAGATAGACAAGGGTTTGTATTGCAGTCCTGGTCAATGTTTAATTGAGGGTATGACAGAGCATTATCAGGGGTTTCAGTGAGTACAATATCCAATGTGGGGTGTGGGTGCTGGATATACTGTGTTTACACCATGGTACCCCCAGTACATGTCCCAAGGTCCACTGTATGAGGACTGCTGTCACCATCAACCATACAGGTAACTGATTACACTATCCAGCCCAGTTATGCATGCGCTGTGTGAAAAAACCTTTTAACAGTATGGACTCACTGACAAGGTGGTTAGCACTGCTAAACCCAGAACTGTCAAATGTGTCTATAACTGTATGTGTTTGTCAATGTGTATATGACAGTATGTCATACTATGCATTGTTCATTAACACCCAGTACATCCCCCATTATCATATTGTACAAGGTCTGGTGATGTTCTTTACTTAACAGGAAACTCGGGACACACCTCACCCTAAAAACTTTGTGGTGTGTGCAGTTAAGGCCAAACACATTAGAAGCAAGAAGTACCTAGGTAAGGGTTCTACTCTCAGTGTTGCCAAGTAAGTGTGTTTGTGTGTGAAGGGATATACTTCAGTTTGCAGATATATATCCCAGGAGATCATTTGTCCAAGAATTAACTGGCAAAAGGTAACATTTCAAAGCAATCATCTTGTGGAAATTCATTCCATCAAAACTAGTAGTCGATATGTAAATGCCCTCTTCCCCACTGTACAGCTGTACAACAATACTGGAGTTGGTAGAATTAGTTGGATGTGGTTGTTGTGGGGACAGCCACCCACATTGAGGTTATTGTTGTACGTATCCCCCCGCTTAGTGTGCTGTTATACTGTACAGTATATGCTAACAGGTTGAATAGTTAATTACACTATGTGTGGTTCTGCACCACCCCACACCCTCCAAAGTGGGGGCTGTGCCACCCACAGCAGCACACCTATGTTTACCAACTCCAGGATTGCACTACATTGGGGAAGAGGACATATACCCTGCCAGTACCATTGTCAGTGACATTAAACTGAAGGACTGATTATTTACTGATGTGATGTTTTGGCAATTTGGTCTTTGTGAAATTACACAGGCCAAAATGAATTCACTGCAAAATGAAGTACATCCATGTGAACACTCTTCTCTGTGTATTGCATCAACACCAAAGCCTCTGTGTGTGTTTGTTATTCACAAACATTTGGTGTGTGCCACCAAGTACACTTACCATTGTCCACTGTAGAAGAACTGCTTACATCAGCCAACCATGCACTCACCTGTATATACCCCTTAGACGTATCAGCCATGTGGCACATGCAGTAACTGTTATACAGACATGTTACTTGTGTTCAGCTGTACCCGGGATATGACAGTCAGGGTATCACCACAGTGTCACACCCCATGTAGGAAAGGACAGCAGACCAACATCCTGCTGACACGTAGACACCTAGAACACAAACAGAATGCATTATGGAGACCACAATCAGTCAGTGTCAGTAACAGCTATAATGTATCATGGCTGGACAGCTACACACCCTGACATGTAAGCATTAATCATTCCAGCTGAAAACACATTAAACAGCATTACATTGCTAAATCGTAGTACATTCACCCTGTGCATCAGAACCATATTAGCATGCCCCCACATCGATGGTATGGATGACAGGTATGTGGCACAGGTATCATCATATGCACAGGGTGTGTTGTGGGTTTGCCAGAGGTCTATGCTGAGCTCTTTGGTTGACATCATGTGTGTGGGTTAGGGTTTTTTTATTACATAGGTTGTACAGATGTGGTGTGTGTAGGTATGGAGGTGCTGTAGCTGTGTTGGTGATGTGTGTGTATGTATGCCACATTTCTGCCATGTGGCTGCCCTATACAGGAATTTGTTGGACAGTTAAAGACTGTACATGGCAGGGTGTACAGTTCACCATGTCTGGCCATGGACACGGGAACTGTACCTGCCAGGGGTTGCATGAGCACTACCAGGAAGAAGCCCAGATATGTTGCTCTCCCCTGATGATAATTATCTGCTAGATCCTCGTCCCTGTTGGGACTGGCCAGGACCACGTGCATGTGGCCTGCTATGTTGTGGTGTGGACAACACTCCCCCCTGTAGTGCTTGTGCTGGTACTGCCACTACTGGAGCAGCCGTGAGTTGTTGCATGTTCACGTAGACCTCCACCTGTTAGTGATGCTGATCTACATCCACATGGCCGATGCCCTACTCCCACCACGTGCTCTTCCACAGACACCACATGGTCAAATATTCCCACCATCTTACCAAACCATCTATTCATGGGCACCTTCAAGATCGCGGATGTTGTCACATACAGCAGGAAGAGTAGCCCTCTGGAGCCTCAGACTGTCTCTGGTGTAACATTCCATACATTCCTGTGCCTCCATGATGGCCCGAAACATGCGTCAGGAGACACCTGCTGTGGCACTTCTGCCAGTGGCATCATAGCCAGTAGCCCTTCTATGAGCACCCCTGTACATCTGCCTGTGTGGTACCTCACCGGTCATCCAGCTATGGCTGCTGTGTACAGACACACTTGCCATAGTAACCACACTTTCCTATACCATGCCACCTCCCACCAACTGTTCCTCATCAATGGCCAATGGTGATGGGGTATGTATGGGCATTGTGACTGTGTGCGAGGATGGGGTGGATAAAAGCAGGATGTCAACCAATGGCACAGATGCAGCCCCTGACAACCCTGCCTGTGCCTCACTATGCCTATCATCACTGTCAGAGTCTGTATGGACACTAACATCAGTTTGCCTGCAGGAGGCACCCTGCCCCACCTCGCCACCTGTGAGGGGCAGACAAGAAATGTAAATTAAGACCTGTACATTATGGCTTACTTCTACACACACACACACACACACACACACACACACACACACACACACAGGTGAGATGGCACAAACATATTACACAGACCTCAATACCCAACAATTGACATGCATGACATATGGCACTCAATATCAGGCAGTGCAGCCATTCTGAATCCTGGTTACAAACAATATACATATATGGGATGCACAAGTCATGTTAGTAGGTGATGCCCCTTCCCCTGGGACACACTGCAACCATGTACACATGAATGCTGTGCACCTGTACAGCACACTGGCATGCACTGTACACCATACCTCACAGCTATACAAATCACTGCTGAATGTGTTAGATGTGTAGCAGTTATTTTTGCTCTGTTCTTCACAACCCCTATGTGTTTGTCTGATACATGACTGGGATGATATGAGGATGGATGTCATTAATGAATGACTGACATTTGATTCTCAGATCTCATCATCATCAGTTAATGTATGTGCAATAACATCTGTGCACACTGATGACCTTCCAAGCCTCATGTGGATTTCAGGAGCTTACACACCCCTGTTGACATGGCAGCCTCTTCTATGATATGCAATGGGGCCATATTACTGCAGTCAGAAACATTACACACACCTGATATGTGCCATATGACGTATGCAATCCAATCCTGAGTCAGATGACTGTCAGTCATGGAGATGCGGACTGAGATGTGTACCATATTGGGGGTGCATAACTGTGGACACCCTTAAACCAATGGTTTGTTGAACCACCTGCTAACTGAAATACAGCAGTCACTATTTCTGGAAGAGGCACAGTAGCATGGCACATCCTTGCCTTTGCATAATTAGGTCTGTCTTCCACACAAAGGTACCACAACTCTGCTAGATTCCAAGGCCAGTTCATGTGCACAGCCTGTGGAAGTCACACAGATACTTTCAGTACTGCTGTGCAGTGTGTGTTATGTGTGGGCCAATTCATAACTTTGTATGTGTTAAGATACAGCAATTCTTAGCTAGCTTTGGATATATGCTTCACTTCATTGTTGTATTTGAAGCTGACACCCCTCCCCATCCTCAGCCTTATTACAGATGCCTGACAACTGTGGCCCACACATGCGTGTTAGTTTGCAGTGTTCCACGTTCACTCCACCATGTCTACAGACCTACTTTCAGGTAATGAACAGCAACTGTAAAGGTGTACACTGGCACCAGCAACTTTCAAGTTGGGGATGGTGGCCCTGGTGTGATGTGAGTTGCAGCTTGTGCACCACACACAACTTTAGGACTATTGTCTGTAGGTTTGAGCCTTGGTCTCATGACACCATTACATGTTGCAATACATGCCTTTGGAAGACCTGGGTTCATGCCTTTACTACCTGTACAGAGGCCTGGATGATTTTTCTTGTGGGATACATCTCCCATCTACTTACCCTAACCTATAGGGCACACTTATGCAGACTCCAGGCAATTGTTGACACAGGTAATGCACAGGCAGGACTTGCTAGACATTTGTGCAACTGCCTCACTGTTGCTACATGTATCTGGGTAGCCTCTCTGACCAGTTTGCACTATGTATTATCATCTGTATTGGATGGCCATCTGTGTCTTGTAAATATCACTGTTGTCCCATATTTAATACACCTCTAGATGACTGTCTGCACTGTTTGCCATGGAATATACAATGGTGAGGTAATGTTATTTTACCGTAGTCCTCACTACTTCCTTTCTAATATGGTATCCATGTCATGCCTTGGAAGATGTCTGCAAACCATGGCTGCCTGTGTTGCAGGCAGCTGGCCAGTTGTCATGAACGTACTTCTCGAACAGCATACCATTACATGGTGTGATATAGAGGCCTGTACTTGATGGAAGGTGTGTACTGCAGAAGAGTGAATGCTGTCAGTACATCACAAGCTGCCTCCACAATATGTTAATTGGAGTATGTGCATACGTATGCTTCCAGTGTATTGTAAGGTTTGTAAACCGCATATATGTTGTCCTAACATAGGATCCTAATTTATACATTAATTGCACATGTTAGGTGGACATTACGGGTTGTAAAAGGTGTGGAATGTGTTATTGTGATCTGTCATTGTATATATCAGGAACAGTTGACACCATCATAGGGGTGTGTACACTGTTGTATTGTCTGTATGAGGGTTATGTTCCATACATGTCCCTACTGTAGGCTATTTGTCCCACCATTTGGCTTGTCTCTGTCCACACATCTTGCACTGATGGGTTGAGGTATACTGCAGGACTCCTACCTACCATTCACCATGGTGACTACTGTGATGCTGTACAGCTGACACCAACAAAACTGAACATGTATATCATGCATTATAGGTAGGTGTGATAAATGTGTACAGGGCATATAGCATGGCCTTAACATGGCCAGTGTATTGGTAAACATGAACAAAATAACCCCATACTCACCAGCCACAGGATGCTGCCCCAGTTGTATACCTGAGGGACCTACATAGTTGTGTGAGAGAGGTAATTTCAGTAGCCACTCGTGGCATTGCTACAGGGTGGAAGCAGCATTTCAGAACATTAACAGAACAAACAGCAATACTACAGAATATGCAGCCCAACACCATAGATATGCACATCTGTGCAATACTAAACTCCAGCTACAGACTATCTTCTCTGATATATGCATGCAGATTCTCTACAGATAGAAATGTAGAATCAACATTCTTCTAGTTATGTGCACTGTGGCCTTATCTGCACACTCCTCAGACATTGGTTGCATGCCACCCACCTCAACAATGCTGGGTTCTGCTTCATGGTGGGCGTGCCAGGTGGGTCCACCAAGGCTGGCAAGGAGCTGTTCCATACATGTCAGTGGGGGCTGGATGGATGCACCCCCACTTGTGGCTAGCTGCTTCCTTGCTACAGCAGCTGCTCAGTTCCGTGCATGATGTAAAATGTCACTGGCACGATGACGGATCTGCTCATAATGCTGGTTCTGTTGTCCAGCATTATTCATCCTGTGGACTAGTTCTTTCCACAAGGCTGTTCAGTCATGTAGGGCTTCTGTGCCATGCCTGAACAGGACATCATAGTGCTGTATGAGATACTGAATGATTACATCATTCTCCAGTGAAGTAAAGGCTGGTAGCCTTCCTCATGGCATGGTAGCTGTAAGACATAAACAGGAGAAAAGGTTACACAACCTCATACGGTTGTCTAGTTGCACATCAACACAGAATATTACTTGACAATATTCCAAACTACAACCTAACCCTATGATAAGCTGCCATTACACTCCTGGCCCTGACCTATCTTATTCCACCCAGTGTTGAACAGTTAACTGCATAATCCTCTATTCTCCATTCATTTCTATGTATAGGGATGACAGTGGCCATTGTCCCTGTGGATGGTGGCAAGTCTGTGTTTGACTGTAGTGTGTGATGGAGCTGTGGGCACATGCCTTAGTTCAGGTAAGAGGCAGACAGTGATGTTCTCATGGCCCAGGGAGACTTTCGGTTGTTGCCTTCTGTAGGCATTATGTACATGTTCACCATTGATGGAGGGGGTAGTGGATTTGATGTGCATGTCCCCCTATAGAATTTGTATGGACATGGTGGCACTGTTACCACCTAACCTGTGTGATGCATGTTGCCTATATCCATGGCATGTGTGTATGAGGTGTGGTTTACCCCCAGTACAGGTTGAATTGTGTTGTTGCCTCTGAGATTGAATACATATGTGGAGACACTCTGCTGTGCTGCAATTGTCCTTGGTGGTGTGGATATTTCTGATTTATAGTCATAATCAGCCTTACACAATGTCAGCTGTGAACATACATGCTTGCTGAGATAGAGGTGAACTTGCCTTCAAGTTGTCGGCTGTGTCTATGTGTCCCTATGCAGCCAATATAGCATCCCATTATGTGCTTTGTGCATCACTGCTGTCCACCAAGGGGGATTACTCTCCCCTTGGTGGAGGCTACTTTTATAGTTCAGGTACTGCTGATTGCATATGACTACAGTGGATGTAAAGTGTACACACCCCTGTTACAATGCCTGGTATTTATGCAATTGGAACATGACACCACAAAAACTCATTTCGAATAAATTCACACCTGTAATGTGACCTCTGTCCTTTACAATTCAATGTAAAACTTGACAGTCGGGTCTGTGAAAACATATGTAAAATAACAATCAGTATAATAAGCCAGTTGAATGAGTGCACACACTCTAAAAGTGATATGTTGTGTGAATATCTGTTGAAAAAACTACAGCATCCATTTGTCTTGGTTTGCACACTCAATAGAATTGTACAGGTTATGTGTCACATTTGGGGTGTGGAACATTTTTGAAAGATTATCTGTGGTCTATTTGTCATACAGCACACAAACCTGCCATTCCAACAGGGGTGCATACACTTTTGATATACACTGTATATAGGTGTTGCTATAGCTGTTAGTGTTAGGCATGGGCAATGGGTCATAACACAGATGAACACTTCACTGATTACTATATGATAATCATGCTGACTGTAGTACCCATATCAGTGTCAGGATAATGCAACAAGCAGTAGCTCTACACATTTATTTCTTTTGTATGAACTGATATTACACATGTTCAACATGCACACCCTATTTTTCCGACTGCTTGTAACCCATGGTATCAGCTTTGTGCCTTCCAGCTGGACTTACACATACATACATGTGCCCAGGGGATACTCGGTATACATTTGGGTTTTGTGTTAGTATGACACACTGTATTCAGAATCTCGCTAACCAATCATACTTCTCAGCTGGTTATACCCACAGGACTTCAGGACAAAGACCCACATCAGTGGTTGACAAAAGCAACATCAGTGTTGATACCATATTACTCTAGCTGCAACATACATATTTAAGTTGATTGCACATTAGCCTTTGACATCACTATGATAACCTGGAAGATGTCCAACAGTCATAACTACACTATTATGTTATGTTGTCATTGCTGGAAGACTTGCCACTGGTTTAGCCAACATATGACAAGTATATGTGTGTGTATCTACAAATATCAGTCAGAAATGTGCTTATTGTCCAGCAGAACACTGTACAGTTGAATGTTATTAATTCAAGATATCACATGCAGTTCGGCACACGTCTGCAACAGTACTGTACTATCCACATGCCGTATATATGTCTTTTAGCTTTCCAAGACAAATATATATCATACTCACTTTCACAGGTAATGTATGGATATGGACAACATCCCATTAACTGGCCTAGCAGTGGCACAGTCACAACTGTTTGACAGACACACTAGTGGTTGGCAAATGTGAGCTGTCCTTTCACAGGTTGAGTCAGGCTCTTGAGCTGTGATACCACCTCTCATACTCTTAGAGCATCACATGTGGACAAAGCCTAACATGATGGGGGGGGGATAGGAACATATCATACATATTCCGGTTACAGAGTTATGAAGTTTTTACTGTGACTGTGCTGAAGGGTGTGTAGTCTTACACTCAAGTGTTTATCATTACTTCATAAATTCAGTCCTCAGCTATTTGTCAGACAGGTAGAGATGTCAAGAGGAACAGACATAACAGTCTGATTTCAAAATCTGGACATTATATGAAGATTTGTACAGTTGACAGGTATGGCTGTGATGTCTCCCACTGCAGACAGAGCCAGAGGCTATGGCCATAGCAGTTGTACAGCAGGACATCAGTACATCAGGTTTTGCTGGCACATATACATTTTTCAAACTCAGCTATCCAATTATTACAGACCAAGTAATACATTAAATTACATACTTAAATGTTTCACATAACTTTTTTGGGGGGTTTGTTGTATTGACAGATGAGATCAGACAGGAGTCTCCGTGGACTCTGATGTTTGCAGGTGACATTGTGAGCTGTAGTGAGAGTAGGGAACAGGTAGAGGAGACCCTGGAGAGATGGAGATATGTTCTAGAGTGAAGAGGAATGAAGGTCAGCAGGACTAAGACAGAATATATGTGTGTGAATGAGAGGGAAGATAGAGGAATGGTGAGGATGCAAGGAGTAGAGGTGGCAAAGGTGGATGAGTTTAAATACTTGGGATCAATAGTAAAGAGTAACAGTGAGTGAAGAAGAGAGGTGAAGAAGAGAGTACAGGCAGGATGGAGTGGGTGGAGAAGAGTGTCAGGAGGGATTTGTGACAGACAAGTAGCAGTAAGAGTGAAAGGAAAGGTCTACAAGAGGGTAGTGAGACCAGCAATGTTATATGCGTTGGAGACAGTGGCATTGACAAAAAGGCAGGAGTTTGAGCTGGATGTGACAGAGTTAAAGATGTTAAGATTTGCACTGGGTGTGACGAGGGTTGACAAGATTAGGAATAAGTATATTAGAGGGTCATCCCAGGTTGGAAGGTTTGGAGACAAAGCCAGAGAGGCAAGACTGCATTGGTTTGGACATGTGCTGAGGAGGGATGCTGAGTATATTGGGAAAAAGATGCTAAGGATGAAGCTACCAGGTAACAGGAAAAGAGGAAGGTCTAAGATAAGGTTTATGGATGTGGTGAGAGAGGACATGCAGGTGGTTGGTGTGACAGAGCAAGATGCAGAGGACAGGAAGAAATAGAAACAGATGATCTGCTGTGGTGACCCCTAACGGGAGCATATGTCAACTGGTTTGCTTGCCGCTCAGCAATGGTAATACCTGGTTAAACATATAGGCACTCTACTGAATGTTAAGTTTGACTAAACAAACATAGATTATGCAGCTCAGGTGGTGTAGTGGTATGGTCTCTGACTGCAGTGTACACGGTCCTGAGCCCAAAACCTGGAGCTGCTAGCTTTTTCATTAATGTTAAATGACCAGACTGCATGATAAGTTAGGCAAAGCAAGAGCAACTTGTAGAACTCAGATGGTGCAGTGGTATGGTTGCTGACTGTAGTGTAAAGGGTCCTGGGTCCAAGACGTGGCAGGCCTGATTAGTTTTGTTGCTGGCCAAAACAATGGCTGATAGTTAGAGGATGATTAAGGCACTTTAAAGTGGCTTTAAGCAGGTTTACATGATGCTAAGCATTGCTAAAATACAGTTACTCCATTTTACCTTTGCCTAGCGGTGCTTTCTCCTGCTAACCCTTGTGCTAATTTCTTTGAAAGAAATGAAAAATGGATTATAGGAAAGTGGCGAAAAAAGGGGCAAGCAGAGGGAAAAACAAGATGAAAGATGGATAGGGATGTGCAGGACGGGAATAGGGAAGGTCCATAACTGTCCACTTCTCCTACAGCAACAGCTGTGCATATGCATTGAATTTGAAGGTGAATTTGGATACTCATACCCCTGAGAGACTGGTGAGGACAACAGTAATGTGTTTTCTAGGCAATTGGACAAGATTACATGTGTCCAGTGGACACATCTGTGAAATGGACAGCTATGTATTGGGAGTAATTTTTTGTGGGAACAGAGTGCCCTTTTTTTTAAGGTAAGAGTGGGTTGTTGGGGAAGGATAGTAGGTATATGTAGGGAGGGAGGTTAGGTGGGAAATCAGACAAGACAGCAGACAGGGGTGGTGTATGACACATGTAGGGGGTGAACACCTTGATGGGGATGGTGGTTGGGAATTGGAGGCACATGAGCCCACAAATGGATACAGTGAGACTGAGGTCCCCACCTATGGGTAGCCACACTACACCTTCACGGCCCCAAAGGTGGCTGTTCTGTGGGCTGAGCAGGAGGGGCATGTTGAACCACAAGATGCACCATGCGGCCCTCAAGCTGGCATAGCTGAGCTGCAAACTCCTTTTGCATCTCCCTACACACCAGACCCCAGACCTGACATTGAGTGATGGGCTCCTGTCCGCGCCTGCTCCGAGGAGTGCTGAGATGAGCCCCATTCCCAGAAGTGGTTCCACCCATGGTTGGCGGTGGACCAGCAGATGATTAACATCCGGGTTGGGTCCCAGATGTGCTGGCCCAGTGCCATGGCCAGATGAGGTGGGACAGGCGGATCTACTGGGATCGTCCTTCCCAGACAAGCTAGGGTGTTGACAGTTTACAACATATGTTGGTAAGTTATGAACAATACAATGCCAGGATTAGTTATAATAGCATACATGGGTGTTCCAATATACAAAATAACACAATTCTTAATCAGTTGCATAGCAAACAGAACACATGTGTATGGAACCACAGTGGATATTACAGCAGCATGCAGGTTACATTGATACCAACAGGCCACCAATTATTTAATTTCAACAGGGAACAGCAATAAACAGACATTTAAATATTGGTATAACAATAGGGAACATGTCCCAACAGTAGGTTTGTTAAAAAACATACCATTTATTTTTGTAGTTTATTATTGTTACCGATAAGGTGGGGGTGAGACAGAGAAATGAACAACTGTTTGTTATTACATTGCTCACAACTGTTCTGTACATTATAGTCTACTCAGTACACTCCAGATATGACCTGACATCACAGCTACCTATGAGCTTGGGGTTGGCCAGTGGGTGTTGTACATTGTTATCAGTTCAAACTTCGTACACCTAATATACAGCTGTACTTACCTGCCAGACCTGTAGAAAAATTGGATTAATACCTAACTGTTTCTACACATTAACAGGGTTCAGCTTTGATATGTGCAATCATAATGCATGTGTGTGTGTGTGCTAATGTTATAGTCCACCTTCATTTTTGTACAGCACCATAGGTGCTGGGGACAGTGACCAATAGCTGTGATGGCATGACACTTGAGGGGCATTTGTTTGGGAAAACAACGTGGTCTATGTACTTCTGTTGCTGTCATCTGCTGCCTTGGGGCTGGCTAGTGTGTGTTCTACACAGTGTATAAGAGACACATCCTACAATTAATATCCAGCCTGCCTTACCTGCCAAAGCTGTGGGAAAATGTGTGTTTACACTACCTGACTATTTGTAACAATACTCTCATATTCTTGTGTGAAAATATACAGACAGCTTAGTACCACTCCCGGGATTCAAACCCTGCCAGTTTGTTCAAAAAGTAGTCACAATGCAGATGGTCATCAGAACAAGCTATCAAGGAACTGCTGTTTTTTTGTGCAAGTGTTTTTTACCTATTAGTCTGTGATTCGGCCAATCTGACGTTTTACTTCTGACATTCCTGCATGGCAGACAGTTGTTCTACTGTATTCTCACACTTTCAGATATTACATTACTGGAAACAAGTGTTAGCAAGCATTTTTAATATACAGCTATCAGATCATAGTGCAGGGGAACTTTGTTATGCTTAATCTGTTGTACAAGACTTGAGTGTTTGCCACATGAACCTCAGATACTTAATGCTATCATAGCCATATTTGCTGTGCAAAAGCTATACACAATTCAATTCCTACCATACTTCTCAACCTGGAAACATAAAAAATCTGGACAAGGCCCATGAAAAATAGGTACAAATCTGTACGCTGATTAACATCTAATTTGCGTACATAATTATGTTACCCCACCCACTCCAATGGAATTGTGGGATACCAACTTTCAAATGCAAACTGAAGAACAGACAACCAAAATATGGCACCAGAGTCCCCCTGCAGCCTTTCCAGTGTCCCATTACCTGGCAATTTTGCCCTGTTTACTATAAACACTAATGTGTGCATACTGCTTTACTTCTACAGTGATTATTTGAATTTTATTGTTACATTTTGCAGGACAACAATACACTAATAGACATCTGGTAAACAAAGCAATACTGTAAAACAATGAAAATAGACTTGGCATTAAAACTTCTCTGCCTTTGAAACTTACATTCATTGAAATAGCTTTGAAACCCACACCACATCCAAAGAAAATGCATCTGGCCAGTGGTGGATAAAGATTACCTGTTTTCAAATCATTGGCCCTTTGCACACAAAACAAGAAACATGCATCTGTTCTTTTCTTTGATACACCTTCCTGACTTGTTATATTCCTTGTATAATACAGCACACTTGTCTGACAGAGTGCATTTTAAATGTATTGTTTGAACATTTTTGCAGTAGGCTGTACTGTAGGCAATGAAACAAAATGCGTGAACCAATAATGAAAAAACTGCAAAATTCAGACCATTTCCATCATAAACGTCTTCTTCCACACCCACACTATAAATAGAATGACAATAGTTTAAGCCATAGGTATGTTGCACAGCTTCTCAAACGTATTTTCAACTTCAGTTATTTTTTTTTTGGGGGGGGCAAAAGTTCAAAAACCAGGGACACATTTTAAACATTGCTTGTATAATTTTGGAAAGTTGCTAGAATAAAATGTTGTGTCACCACCATGCATGTCTTGCACCCAGGACCCTATGCACTACAGTCAGACCACCATACCACTATGCCAAATCAGCAGTTTCCTGAAAAAAAGGAAGACTGAAACTTAATGGCTATCATTTAGTGAATTCAGTTCTCACTTCTCACCATAGCTCCCAACCTCCTAGCACAAGGACAAGCAAAGCCAATAATGGGAGAATACAAATTCAGTTCTCACTTTTCACCATAGCTGTCAACACTTAGAACAAATAACCTGGACAAAGCTCACAAGTGGTAGTGGCTAGGGACTTACCAGGGGCACATTTTAAACATTGCTTGTATAAGTTTGGAAATTTGCTAGAATAATATGTTGTGTTACCACCATGCATTTCACTGGCAAGTCTTGAACCCAGGACCCTATGGACTACAGTCAGAGCAACATACCACTATGCCAAATCAGCAGTTTCCTAAAAAATAGGAAGACTAAAACTTAATGGTTATCATTTAGTGAATTCAGTTCTCACTTCTCACCATAGCTTTGAACCTTTTATCACAAAAAACTGGACAAAGCCAATAATGGGGGAATACAAATTCAGTTCTCACTCACCATAGCTCTCAACTCTTAGCACAAAAAACCTGGACAAACAACAAAGCCAATAATGGGGGAATACAAATTCTGTTCTCACTTCTCACCATAGCTCTCAACTCTTAGCACAAAAAATCTGGACAAAGCTCAGAAATGGTGATGGCTAGGGACTTTAGGCTCTTACACACACACACACACACACACACACACACACACACACACACACACACCTTACCTTACTTGAGTTCACAATGAGCACACTTTCCTTGAGTCCAAAACGAGCACACTTTCCTTACTTGAGTCAAAAACGAGTGCTGTAATCCATTCCATTTTGCTTGATTCCCCCAAACAAAGTGAGTAATCCAAAATGAGTGCAAACAAACACCAGTCACAACTAGCTCACAACACCAGTGTGCCACAAACAACAGTCCCTAAGGCAAGACAATGTACCCAACACTTTAGTCATAGGTGACTCTATAGTCAGGCACACTGATGTCCCACTCATCAGGCTGAACAAGGAGAAAATTACAGTCAACTGCCTGTCGGGTGCCAGGATCCGCAACATAATGTATGCACTCAAGTCACTCCACAATAAATACAAATACGACTCTGTCATTGTCCATGCTGGAGTAAATGACTTGAAACGTACCTCCCTGGACTACATGAAAAGAGACATGGAAGAGCTCTTGGATCATGTGACCCAGGCAGGTATGACCCTAGCCCTGAGTAGCATCCTGCCTTCACCCAGAATGATACCACAGTATAAGGACAAAATGATTGATTTCAACAATTGGCTAAGCTTCTGGTGTCATTCAAAGGGGATCCAGTATTTGTCTGCCTGGGAAGACATGATCGACAAACCACGATGCTTTGCCAGAGATGGTCTGCATCTGTCACTCCTGGGATTCAGGTTACTGGCTAAAGCTCTTGCCACCCCTATAGTGCCTTTTTTAGGCAAGGTTCAAAGGATAAAACCACCACTGTAACAGATACAAGCATGCAAAATCTGAAGGTAATGCTACTCAATGCTAGAAGTCTAAACTTCAAAATGCAGTCTCTCGAGGCACTCCTAAAAATGGAGAACATCGATATCTGTGCAGTGACTGAGACCTGGTTCAAGGCTCCAGAGAGCACCCCTGCAATACCAGGCTACAATTCTTACCACACTTTTCGGCCACAAAACCAAGACTGAAATACTAAAGGTGGAGGAGTGTCCATATTCACCAAGGATATTCACACCTCCAGGCTAGTTGCCCAAAACAATGCATCTGAAATTCTCCAGGTGCAACTAACACTAGATAAGACTGCAATCCAAATTGTAGCTTGCTACATATCTCCCACCATACCCCAAGATTCTCACTACACCTTCCTAAACATACTGTAAAATATTCAGATACAACTAAACACCCTAATACTAGGTGATTTCAACTACCCTACCAGTAATTGGGAAAACTACTCGGGTACCAACTCCTTTTCCCAACGGTTCTTGGAATTCATAAATTCCAACGCCCTGGATCAACTAATCCATTGTCTCACCAGTGGCTCCAATATCCTAGACCTGGTCATTACCAACATGGGAGATAGATGCTCCACACCAGTGGTCACCCCCTCATTGGTCAGGTCTGACCATAAGCAAATCACCCTTGACATTCACATCCCACCCCCACCCCTCAGTAAGGAAACCTCCTTAAAAAACTTCTCCATAGCCAACTTTATGCTACTGAAGTCAGACGGGACAAACTTCACAACACCCACGCAGATGTGATCTGGAAGTTCGACTGCAGAATCCTACACTAAGGTACTGTACGAGCACATCTACTTGTGCATGAATCATGCCATCCCAAATAGAACCAAGATGCTCTTCTCCAAAAAATGAAGCCAATCTGGTGGTCCCCTGCTATAAACAAACTATACAACAGAAGGAAGAAACTGTTGCAGAAAAGAGGAAAATCCCAGGATGCAAAAAACTCCCACACCAGCCTCAGTGAGAAACTGAGATCCCTCATAAAATCCTCAAAAGCTAGTTACGGAAATAAAATTGCCAAAGATTCCAAAGACAACCACAAGGCATTCTATAGTTATGTCAAGAATCTAAATGGCAATGCTCAGATCTGCTCTGAGCTACAACAGAATGGCATTAAATATACTGATCCCAAGGATATTGCCAATATCTTGGCAGATCGATTTAGTGCCAACTTCACTCCCCTCTCACCCCCTAAAGGGCCCATCTCAATACCAAAAGATTGCCAAATTCTGATAATCACAGCCACACAGGTAGAAACAGCACTCTCCAAAGCTAAGAATACAGCATCCATGGGACCAGATGACATCCCAGGCTGTGTACTACATGAACTACAAAATGAACTGGCACCCCACCTAAGTGTCATGTTTAATCATAGCCTCACCTCAGGCTTCATGCCCACTGAGTGGCGCACAGCTACAGTTATCCCGCTCCACAAGTGAGGATCCACCTTGGATCCCGGGAACTACCGTCCCATCAGTCTGACAAGCTGATCTGCAAGGGCATGGAGCATTATCATGGAACTTATAAACAAAGACATTGGCAACCTCCAACTCTGTCCCAGAGGCAATCTCTGCACATCAACTCCATGTCTGCTTACCATACAAGTGTTGAACATGACTGTGTAATTAAACATGCTAAAATAAAATCCCCCAATCCCTCAATCTAGCTCCAAGGATCTAAACCTTTCAAAAATCATGCTGGAAACATGCTGGAGGGATAGGTTCCTGACCCAGAGACTCCCATACCCTGGAATAGACTGTCCATGTGTCCACCTCATTGCCCCTCTTCAAATGCCCTCTTGATGATGATGATTGATGATTGGGATTGACCGGGGGGGATTGTCACCCAGCTCATGTCTAGGGGCAGACCCAGAGAAGTAAAAAAAATGGAAAAAATTTCAGGAATTGGCTAGGGCTTGGCTTTAGGTAGGGGCCGGGCCGCCTATAGCCTAGTACCTAACCTATTTACCTTTGATTTCCCACCACTTTTTTTTTGCAACCACCCCACACACTTTGCATGACTTCTTACACTCACATTTTTGCAGAAATGAGAAATGATCCCTTGAATGAACTGAATCCAATTGGCTGGTAGCCCTAGCTGGCTGACACATCATCATCAGTGATTGATTATGTCGACCTATGACAAGCATTAAAAAAAAAAACAAAAGAAAAATAATCAGAAATGAAGGGGTGCCACTCGGGAATCATAGCACCCCTTCATTTGGACCCCAAAACTTGGTAAAAACCAAGTAATTCGGTATGGTTGGGAGGTATGATTCCTACTACTAACACATTGCAAATTAAACACAACAGTCTAGAGTTGTATAGTTTTATTGACAGGTTAACACTCTTTTGTGTATATCACTAGCGTTACCTGTGGTAATTTCAGTTTTATTTTGTTCAAACAATACACAGATTATAGCACTGACAGGTGATATTCTACTACTTTCGATTATACTGCCAGCTAGGTCAGTACTTACCAGCCTCGTGGCACAGCCTTTGCAAACTGCTGCCATGTGCCTCCACATTCGAAGCCCTCTCAGCTGCAGCTATACAGGAGACAGAGAAACATTTATGATTACCTATCCATCACAAATACAGCCTGGACTATCTTAAACAGCAATAGATACTGATACTTACACACTACTAGGACATTCCCTGCCTGGGTGTCTTCTTCCCACAGGTTCAGAAGGTCCCTCTTTCTCCACTTGAGATCAGGATAGTGATGCCGAGCCTGCTCAACAGTCCAAAGGATCCCATGACCCTGGACTCCAGAATGCCCCAACATTGCGCATGAAAGCATATACCTTCACCTACTCCAGCCATGGTGCCTACAGTGATGAGCTGCAACTGGTTATGGGCTATATTCCCACCTACAGGGTTTAAATAAGGGCGGTTTCCTGCACTTTGCAGTGATTGGTTACTTTTGAAACTGCTAAGCTATGGGCAAACCTGCTTAGCTAAGGTTGGCATTGCTTAAAGGGGTGGGTTCAGCACTGATTATTACTGGGCAAATCCACTTAGCTTGGCTACTCACTGTTTAGCATTTATATTTAAGCAATTCTTGCAACCAGTTAACATGGCTGTGCTATGCTTGGCATTGCTTACATTTTAGTTTTATAGACTATCAGCTGTGAAGGATTGACTCATCGTTCTTGACATATTATTATTTTGTTTACCTTCCTTAACATCCCACTCTGTGCTTTCATTACATTTATTCTTGTGTGACTATCTGTATGGGGCACTTGTGTTTATATGGGGGTTTCACAACTTTATTACACTGACATGTCACATCTGGCCCTAATACACTGCTCTGGTTGCAAATATAAATTATTTACTACATAACTACACTTAAAAATTACATTTGTGGTGATTTCGCATACAAAATACAAATGGCATCAGTGGGGCTAGAACCCTGGCTGTCCACTTGCAAAGCATACTCGCTAACCACTACACTATTCCAGTACTGATTACTGTGCATGTGTATTGCTATTTAACTTGTTGGGCTGTTTCAGCTCGGCTAAGCGTAGCTAAGCAACGGGCACACCCATGCAGCTACTTGTAAACTTTCTTGTTGATGTGAGAAAAAAAAAACATTACGGACATTTTCTAAGTATTTCTCTTGCAAACATTATGGCTGTTAGACTAACAGGTTTTGCATTTCCATGCATTTTCTGAAATGTATGATGTCTGCACTTCAAATTCTCTGTCATTATTTTCTAACTTCATTCTTTAATGCTTTGCCACTATGTTTACAATGGCCACTAAACTTCTTTTTTTTTTACAGCCATACACTATACTGCATTTTGGCCACATCTCTGATGTTCAAAGAGTGATCTCACTCTTTTTGCATTGCCGTACAGCAATTCTGTTATGCAGGGGGCATGTATCTTGTGAGAGCACTGCCCTCAGACACCCCCCCTGCACTTGTGCACATTTCCGTTTACATATTGCAGCATGGCAGCACGCCTTCATGCATATGCATGTCGCGCTGCCATGTTGAACAGGAATGGTCCTTGCCATGCAGGAATTACTTATTCCTGCACGGCTGCTTGCTGAGTCCGGGGGATTATGTTTCTCTTTTAAAATGGTTTAATAGTAGAATTTTTATTTAAACCAGGAGGTAACTGTGCTTTAAAACAAAGGACACATTTATTATCTAAAACTTCTGTGCGTTTTTTTAAAGTTACCTCCTGTAATGCTTTCATTGATAGTTTTTAGTATAAAAAAAAGAAATTCATAAGCTGTACTAGTATCTGTAACATGTCTGTATAATGCATTGGTGTCTATTTGTCTGCATATATCTGACAAATGTTCACAAATTTGGTCTTTGTCTTCTATTGATTTTACCAATATAGAATACATTACATAATTGACATGTAAATAATAATTTTTGTGTTACATGTTCCATGATATTTAAGTTATTATTATATATGCTTAACTGGATGAGCAATGAATGTATCAGCGTATATATTCTTAAAAATTGATAGTTATAACATTTGTATGTACCTATTTTGGAAGTAACATTTCTATTAATATGTTTCTCCTGCTCCTTATAATATAAAATATTCTTTAGAGTATTTGATTTCTTATAGTCAAAACTGAGTTGGTCAATTGTTATATTTTGAAGCTAGGAATATATTGTAGCATAAACCAATGTTTTTAAATAATTTCTTATATATTTCTTGTTTTAGGATCATAAGTAAAAATACACCTAAAGCTTGTCAAGGTGTCTTTATCAGTATTTAAATTATTTACAGAAGTATATTGTTTATCAGAAATGAATAGGTCTAAGTGATGTTTGACTATCTGCGTGTCTGTTAACTAATTTATTGATTTCTTGTGTTTTATAACCTGCTTCTAAGAACTCTTTAGCCGTAACATCAAGTTGTCTGTTCCTGTTATCTTTGTATTGCATTTTGCTCCTCTGTAAATTGATTTTTAGCAACATTTTTAAATATATGTGGAGGATGCATACTACTTTGATGCAGATATGTATTTTTCTTAGCCTGCTTTTTGAAGAGAGTAGTCTCTATTTTACCAGTAATTCCTTTGGATAACCATATGTCTAAAAAGTCTATTTGTGTAAAATGAATTGTAAGTTTGAATTTCAAAAAAATCAGTGTGGAATGCAAATATAACAAAAAAAAATCATTGGAAGATGTTAGCGTTACTCCATATCAAGAACAAGTCATCCACAAAATGTCTATAAAATCGAAAATTTTTGAAAAAAACATTCTTAGTTTCTGAGTGAACAAACTCTAGTTCCTATCTATTAATGACCAGACTTGCATATCTATTTGCCATGGGTGTACCTTTGACTACACTTTACATTGCTTATAAATGTTTTCATGAAATAAAAAGACATTATTAGTTAAAACCATCTCAGTAAGTGCACAAATAGCATTAATTTCTGTAACTGAGTATGCTGAGTGCATGGTGAGAACATCACACAAATATTCTATCCCTTTATCATTAGGAATGGAAGTAAATAAAGCATCAGCATGTAACATTACAAAATAACAGTCAGTCTCATCATTTAAATTTGCCCATTGGTAAATGCTCTAAAAAACAGGACATGTCTGTAACTATTATGGTAGAAGAGATAAAGAATTGGTTAAAGTTGATTCTTAAGGTAATGAGAGATGGGTTCTATGAACCAACCTTTTGATGTGACTATAGGACTCAAAGGGAGTGCTGTTATTAATTTATGTATTTTAGATATACAGTATAAAGCCAGTATTTTAGAAGTAGGGACATGAAAATACTCCAAAATGTCAATCTCATTATTAAGAAAGTGCTAACCTTAATGATAATACTGTTGACCTCTCTCCTGTTTATAGCTAAATACTCACTGGTATTAAACATTTCATACATTTTCAAATCATGCAAAAACCAACATTAGCGATCAGTGAAACAACTGCTAACACACCAAACAAAGTCCACTAAGACACTGAAAAACCTCTGTGTCTTGGGAAAAACCACACAACTGCTCCAATCGGTCCAACAGCAACAGCAAAATAATACGTATGCAAAACGTGGAATAACTCGAACAGTGAAAATAAATCCAAGATTGTTGTAGATAAAAACGTTTAATAAATCCAAAAACTCCAAAATAGGTTGTTTTTTATAGCCGTTCGTTGATCAGCAGTTAAACTATAAAACTGACAATTCTGTTTCAGTAAACTGATATTTTCTACTGCTTGTTCAAATGCAGCTATAAAAGAGGATTATTTATTGGCATAAACATACTACATCTTTTATTAATGTTATTCAGACAGGAACTATTAACACCAAACAACAACTTAAAATTAATATTCCTAGTAAATAGTTTAAATTCTGTAAGAATGTCAAAAATATCATTAAAATTTGCAGGAATAAAACTTAGTCCTTTTCTGAGCAAAGCTAACTTAATGTTTATATTTTTTCTGTATCTCATTGGAGCTTTTCTCCCCAGGCCTCCAATGAAAATGGGCTCTTTTAGGCCCAGTGGACTTATCCCGGTAAACAAATGCAATAAATAAATAAATAAATAAACTCATGTTCATTAAGAACATAGCTAGACAAGTTAAAAACAGTGTCACCTATCTTTTTGATTGGCTTCTGGTTTGCATTCTTTACTCCATATGTCTTTTCCTGCTGTGTCCGTGGTTGTTGCTCAAGTTCCATTTCTCTAGTGGTAAAAAGAGTAGGGCTCGCTCAGTTGTGTTGGTATTTCTAAAGGGGTCTAACAATGTTGGAATCCACTAGAGTTAGATCCTTAATTAATTCATTTGTTGTTGTGTCCATTGAATTCATTGAATTTGTAGAGGTAGTAGGTAAGTTTGATGTTCCATCTGTTTGAAAATGTATTGGAATGTTCGATGAGTTCTTGCGTTGTACAATAGGTACCTCCTCCTGCTTAGAAAAATGGATGCACTGATTGGACCACATAAAGACATGACCTAATTTGAAGTCTCGAAGATCCCTGGAAATTTTACGTTTCTTCGTTTCAATGAGACCTTTTTCAAAAGCTGATAGCCTTTCCATGGTTTCAGCTAATAAAGCTAAATGAGAGTTTGTCTTGATATTTGATATAAGATCATTGTAGACCTGTATAAGATCCATTTTAAGTTGTAATTCTGTTGGTTTAAAAAAATGGATTCATAAGCAGCATATATATTGGAGGAACAGTTCAGATTGCTGGTTTGCCATTGCAGTATTGTGGGATATTTATCCATATAGTTAAGTATTTTTAAAATGCTTAGACCTCTTGATACAATTTTATATTTGATATGCACGTCTAATGATAGCCGCTGCCACTGGAGTTTTTTAAATTGTTGCATTTTAGTCTCAAAATCATGTAGTTTAACTGAATAGTTATTAATAGATGGTTGACCATTTAAATCAAAATTCATATTTTCATCAGCAGTACTTTACATCAGTGGGTTAGAAATTATGTCCAATAATTGACTTATGTCAGGTATAGATACATACATACATACATACAAATATTTCAAGCATGGGCATTAATGCCCTTTAGCTTGCCAATATACCAAAACATTTGTTTCCGTAATAAGTGTCCACGCTGTTCTTAAAAATATCTAAACTAGCACTTGCTTTAATGGAAGTTGGTAGTCTGATCCATGCATTAGTTACTCTGTCAGAGAACTAATTAGTACACTTCTCATTCCTATAGAATCTTCTACATAGGTTGTCTGATGATTCTTTAGTAGTTTTTGTTAACCCAAAACATTCCCAGATGTAGCTGTCTCTAAATGCCCTATATACCTAATTAAAATCTCATCTTTGATATCTGTATGAGACACTGTACAAGTTCAGATATTTTAGTCTTTCATAATAACTTAAATTTTCAAATCCATGGATGGCCTTGGTATATTTCCACTGTATTCTTTCCAGTTTATTCATGCTTGTTTTCTTATAGGGTTCCCATATTGTTATTCCATACTCAAGTTTGGGTCTAATGTAACTATCAAAGAAAGACTTCATCATTTTTAATTTCCAAGACTTTATAAATCATTTTATACAACCTATGTTCTATAACTATCATTAACCAATTGGTTGATTTGATTAGAAAAACTCATAGCTGGATCTACCCATATACCCAGGTCCTTAAATAAGTCTACAGTTTCAATCACCATGTACTATATTAAATATTCACCTTTTCAATTTATGTCTCCTAAATCTCATATGCTTAGTTTTTGATGTATTTATCACCATAGTATTCTCCTGTGCCCAAATGGTCAATTTAGTCAAGTTGTTTTGCAGGCATGCCTTATCTGTAACAGATGTAATCAGTTTACCCAATTTCAGGTCATCTGCATATAGACTGTAGAACACCTCAGATGAATAAGTTATGTCTGAAAGCTACAATCTAAACAAGTAAGGGCCTAGTACAGAGCCCTGTGGGACACCCTGACTGTGACTAATGATTTCACCAGTCCAGTTGCTACATGATACTTGCAGTGTCCTGTTTGTAAGCCATGCAGCTATTCATCTTATCAAGAGTACATCAATACCTAGTTGTTCTAATTTATTTATCAGTGTTTTGTGTATGACCCTGTCAAATGCTGAAGTTAAATCTATATAAATTAAATCACAGCACATTTTTTCATTCGTAGCTGTTATTATATTGTAATAGAACATCATGTTACAGGTGGTAATAGATCTGTTTTCAACATATGCATGTTGATATATGGTTTCAAGTTCCTATCCAATTCTGACAATAACCTATCCAGTATTATCTTCTCCATTATTTTTCCACAACATGAAAGTAGACTTAAGGGTCTCTATGACTCTGGGTTTGTCCTACTCTCCTTTCCCTTAAAGACAGGTTTAATAAGTGCATGTCTCCAATCTTGAGGAATGTCCCCATATTTATATGACCTAGTGAATATTAGATATAATGGTATTGTAAGTTCTTGCTGAAGTGTTCTCAGGTCATTGTTACTAATTCTGTCTTCTCCCTGTGCTTTGTTTGGATCCAGTTTGCGTAGTTCTTTTTCAATATAATCTAATTTGATTCCGGTATCTGAGGTTACCTGGGTGTCACTAGGACAACTTATCACCCGTTTTGCAGAGCCAAACTGTTTTGCATAAAATTTTGTAAATATATCTATAATCTGTTGTGTCTGAGAATAAATTTTAGAATCTGCACACAGTTTATCAATTTGTGTGTTTTTACTCATTCCACATCTTATGCAGCTATAAAAAGATTTCCTATTATGCTCAGTATCTTTATTTAAATTTTCTTCAGTTTTTTCTTGATCATGTCTCACACTATGCTTAAACTGTTTGTCCAGCTTGTTTATTTCAATTTTCACAATTGTAGTTCGAACTGTCTTCCATTTCTTATATTGTTTGTCTCTCACCTTAATGAGATGGTTGCTGAATAGTACTAATGGAAATTATAATAGAGTTGCAGCAAGATGCCATGTCAGTATAACCAGCTTTATCTTAGTGGCAGAACTTATTTGTTTTGCAGTTATGCAGTTCTTCTCATGAAACAGCACAACTACTTCAGAATTTGTGATTAGATGCTGAGATTATATTCAGATATTAATGCAATTGTTTTTATTTATAGCTTACAGATATGAATATTTATAGAATAACAGCTTTAGATAAACATTTGTCTGTGACAAAATCCCACTGGCGCACACAAAATTAAATCATTTGGGTAGGACTCACAATTGGACTTTTGAGTTCATTAAGTAAATGAGTGAATACTCACTCAAAAATATGAAATTGCTGATATCAGAAAGCAAACTTAGCCCAACTTTGGAGCACAGTTATGTATTCCACTTTATGATATTAAATGGTAAGCAACAAAGTCTGTATGATCTTGTGCAGCTCAGACCTTTTACCACTTGACTGGTAACAAGGGTATAAATTTAGGCATGCCCCCCATCCTTTCAACACCAGTATTATTGGTGTATACGTATGCTATAACTTGATAATGTTTATAATATGCGTTGATGTGATAGATATTACACTGCTTCCTTATTTCTTAAATATCTTATATGACACATCACACAGTCATTGGTGAGGTAAACACCATGAAAACAGATTCTCTGTATAAGGCATGAAAGGTTTTAACATGCGTCATCTGGTGTACTTATACAATTTTCAAGATTGAATTTTACCCTTTGGACAAAAGATAAAATAGTCAGGTATAAAATGGCCACAAACCATTGACACAGATTATTCCATGCATCAAATATACTCCTACATATGTATGACATGAAACACTAATTATAAGATCCTAGGCAATGCTAGCATGGCAGATCATGCACCAGTGTTACTAGGAAACACATATCTCAGTCAAACTGAGAAACACAATCTGTCTCTAAAACATGTCTTATACTGAATTCAGACCTCATCTCAAAAAAAAATCCTGCACAAGTGTAAATATCACCAACTAGGATGTCTCACGTAAACTGCATGAGCTCATATCTACATTCTCATGTCCGTAATTCCCTCATGTGAGAGCTGCTCTTACTGTAGGAACTGCTACATATTTTTACTCTCCTTTTTTAATTCTCCTTTCTTCTTTTCTTACTTTCCTTTTGTTTGACATTACAAAAGATCAAGAGTGTATCCGATTTATGATTATACCTCCTGCCAATGGCTCTAAATCTTGTAATTCTTCCTACTGGCTCTGTTATTGTATGTTCCTTTGACTTATTGTATCTCTTAATGAACAGTGATTGTAATTATGTGGGCTATGTGTGCAATTATTCTGCTGAGATCAGTGCATTACCTTTGTAATGACATATAAAGAAGCAAGCATAAGCATAGAGGAGGGAGTGTCATGGAAGTGCCATTCTCCTAAAGAAGGAAGGCTTTGTGGTATTGTCTGACTGACCATGGGCAAATACACATCAGTAAAGATTGTCACACCTCCACGGCTACCATGATGAAAGCATCTTCCTCATGCATAGTGCATCGAAGAAAGTTCTAACTCCCCTGTATACCTTCATGCACCTTGCTATGCATATATTACCCACTATGTATATTTAAGCTGTGCTCCACAGCTTAGACTTCTGGCACGTTCACCCCAGCCCTTGATTTTGTGTACCTCTCTTGTATTTTCCAGGCAAATGTTATGTATCAGTGCTACCACATTCAGTTAGATGACTGCACAGTATCATCAGAGAGATCTCTGTTTGCTGAGGTAGAGGCATCAGTGTGTTGAGCTGAACACCCAGTTTTTGATAAGGTTGCCTATGGCCATATAATATATTTATGTACTTATGTCATGCACACAAACAAGAAGGCAAAGAAAATTGCATAGACAGTGTATCACAGATTTGAAAAACTATTGCTATTTTCACAAGTATGTAGCAACATGTGACAAGATTCAAGGAACCTCACAAACATTGTAAATCTGACATAAAAAAATTTTGTTATACTGCAGAAGCTGACAATCTAGCTATATCATTATAATACATAACTGAACCACTGTTGATCCTGATATAAAGCACATTCATTGAGCTGCACACACACACACGCACACGCACACACACGCACACACACGCACACACACACACACACACACACACACACACACACACACACTGGCTACATCACTAAGTCAGTTAGGACTGGTGAGATTCACTCTTATCGCTGCCTTTTTTTATAAGATGGCATCTGACACCAAAGCCTAAACTTATAGCACTCAAGTATATCTCAGTATGAGCATTGAACATGTTGTAACTGTCATGTCATATTTTAGAACACATTTGCATGACATTTATCTTTTTAATTCCCTGCTCACAGAACTCTTGTGAAAAGCATGGCAATGGATAATTAAAGGTATTTTATGTGAACAATCTCAATGTGTAAATGACTTAGAAAATAAAATAGGCAACAGAACTAAATTGTAATAAATGCTGCATACCGATTACCCTCCAACACTGAGAAAAAACAACACTGTTACAGGGAGATTAACATGTAAGAACCTATCTATAACCTTTCAGTATGTTGAACATGCTGACTACTCCCTAACATTGGCAGAAAGATAAGGCAGTTACACAATGCTACAGCATGAGGTATGATCATAACAGTTTTCAAATGTGTATAAAAAGTTGCATAGCAAAACTTAGTTGTACACCTTTTAAAACTGAATACAGCCTGATCTCAGGCTTCAGCATACACAGCAACATCCAATGAATAGTCTCAGAAGCACTTTTACAGCTTTGAAAGCTGCAATACACTTTGCACTGCCACATATTAAAAAAGTGAAACAAGTCAAGTGTCTAACAGCTTTTAAAGCTGCTGGCAGCCTGTGTACGATGCACATTGTGTGACAACTTTCAAAAGTGAAAATATTTTATGCTCATACACTTATTTAGCTTATCTACAGGTTGCTGGAAGGCTTAAGTTCAAAAAATTAATGTTACAGTTAATTGCACAACAAAGTGTTCTATTCTGTGAGCTGAAGGAGTGGTTTTGAAGGGTTTTTCCCCTTTCTACTCTGTGGAGTTGGTACATATAATTCAGGAGGCTAAGGGTGGGGATGGAGCCACACACACACACACACACACACAAGATTTATGGGGGGGGTGCCCCTTTGCAAAACAGAATTTTTTTGTGTGTTTTATAGTTTTTTTTTCAAATCACTATTTTTGGAATTTGATTTTTGGTAAATGATAACTGGAATAACAGTGATTTGTTCGCACATAGGTAAACCCTATTTTTCCCCAGCCACTAGTAGAATATTGAGGCAGCGAAACCTGTACTACAAGGATTGTGATCAGATTTTTCTAATCAAAACTTTTTGTTATGAGATCTTTACTTGGATATCAAGATTCAGCTCTCATACTTCAGTTGACTTCACTCACTTGATGGATTTCTTGATATCCATGTCTCGAACACATAACATGCTGGTTATCTTCGTAATCCTCTCTGTTATAATGAGATTCTTATGTAAGAGCCATGGTATTACAACTGTGTGAAGCTTAACTGAGGCACAGATCTTGCTATTCCTTAGTTAAATGTTTTATCATGTGTGCCTATCTGTAATCTTTGCATAATTCTATAGGCCACACACATGGCAGTTGTTACAGAAATATATTGGAAACCATCTAACAGCTTTAAAATCCCTACCTTTCCCTTTGCTGCCATATGTTTGACATGCACAAATAAAATCATACCTTTTAACTGTCCCTGTTTTTTTTTTTTTGGGGGGGGGGGGGTGATTCTACCTGATTTTGTCTGATAGTTCTCATTCACCCTTGTAATGGTTTTGGCTTTGTGATATGCCAGGAATGGTAGCATTAAGCAAATTGTACCAGACATTACAAACAAAAACGTTTTACTTTTCAAATAATACATGTTAGGACACTCTATTAATATATATATGTAGAAACATGATAGTGTCAATATTGAAAAGGTGTCCTTTCACTTGTGATCTTTGTTTTTATTATTTTTGTGTTTTTCCCAGTTCTTAAGATCTGCTGTTTGACTCTCTACACTGCCCAAATTTTGTTTTTTTAACTGGTAATACTATAGGACAGGTAAAATGTCCCTTCTGATGCAATGAATTATGATCAATCGTTATGTGTTCAATGAATGTATTTAAGAACTTTGCTCCTGAGTTGCAACTGCTGAATCTATTTCTGTTTCTCAGTCACATAATTGTTTGGCTATGATCAGAGACCTGATCATATTTCTGTATATCATTTGGTAAATAATATTGTTTTCCTCAGGACATACCCTCTACAGCACTTATGCATGGCAGTTGCTGCCTCTGGTTTCATACTCTCCCTTTGGTTTCTTCACACTTGCTAGTTTGTTTCTCAGGTGGAAGACTGTAATGGCACCTTCATTACCTACAGCCTTTCTGCTATCCCATAGATGATTTTGCTGTTTCTGTGAGGATAGATGGGAAAGGGCTGTAGCAGTCTGAGAATCTCTATCTTGTTCCAGCCTGGTTTTGCCCTTTACGCATCAATTACACATGTACAGATACTGACAATAGTGCAGTCTGTATGTCCATGTGGTATTTATCCTTCATGGTGTCTGATGGCAGCACTTGCCATGCTAAAGGTTTGAAAAATCTCATCTTACATGATATTGCATTGAATTTTTTATATACATTCTCTCCAAGGTGGGAACATACATGCTGCAATTTGATCCCACCTTTTTACAGATGTCGTCAGGCACCTATGTCAGTTGTCAGTCCCATTCTCCTAGTCACTGACATTATATTATTCCACAGTTATAAGTCTGCAAAGACAAAACAATGTGGGTCTGCCATTGTGTGGTCCAAAGTACAGGCTGAAATGATAGCTATAAGTCATGGAAAGTGACAAGCTGTAAAACAAGTGTAGCCTTGGATATCAGACTGACCGCATGGCATGGGTCAGGCAGCAGAAGAATGACACACCAGCTCATGATGCATATATACGTTATAATGCCAACTGTGCAACAGTGCAAGTGGCTGTGGTTAATTCTTGTTATGTACCGGGTGGTATACAAGGGTGGCAATGATGGCCATGAGAAATCTATAGCTGCATGATTTAGTATTGTAATTCTGTGATGACAGCTGTAATTAAAAACTCAGGGAAAGAGAATCAGAACAGGGAGTGCTGCTCCCTGGTGTACTAACTCACTGCCAAAGTTATTTTCAAGACAGCTGGAACTGTGGCATAGAGGGATGGTGTTCTGACTGTGACATTTACAGAGTCTAGAACACCTTTTGCTTCTATGTCCCTAGTTATGGGATGGTTCTATAAATTCCTATAGGAACCCCTATTTTACTGGTGGATATCCTATTCACAATCGTGTATGAGAGACATTATAGTCTCAGAGATTCAGGATTGATGATACTAAGAATATACAGCTTGCAGGACTGCACTAAAGAGATTGGTTTACTGCCTTAACTGGAGAGTGCTAGAATGGTATTCTTGCCTAATGTGTCCTTATCAAATAACTAGAAGAACATGAATGAACAGCTGCTAAATTAAGGCTCTGCTGATTTGCCAGATATGCAAATTTGTGCATCATAGACGCAACATACCTGATTCCAAAAGACTTGCTCCCAGTGTAAGTGACCACGTACACTGAAAGCAGGTATTTTGGAATCTGACCTCTGGTTTAAGCCTGTTGACGGATAGACCTTATACTGAAATGAGTCACTTACACTGATAGCAGGTGTTTTGGAATCTGCCCTCTGGTGTAGGCCATTTTATAGGTAGGCCTTACAATGAGGTAAGTCACTTACAGTGAGATCAAGTCTTTTGGAATCAGGGCAGACTTACACAGAGAACAAGGGTGTATAGCCAGGCATAATCTGTATACTCTACAGTGTACATTTCTTTCTGAACCTGTTAGAAACATTGGGTTTTATCAAGCCATATGATGTCTGTAAACATCTAGGTTAGTGTTTCTAAAACAATGCATGTAGCTTGCTTACAGAGAGGACTGCAAATCTAAAAAAATACCTCTAACAGTTTTTGACTGAGCAGCTAAAAATGTTACACACATTAAGTTTGGGGTGGGGTGGGGCAACAGCTCAAGTAATATGGCCACTTTTTAAATGCCAGGTAGATGGGGGGAGGTGTGGCAATAAGCTTCCGTGAGTCCAACATAGAATTCACTGGCTACACTCCTGGCTGAGAACAACTCTCTTGGAATCTAACCCCGCATCACATTTTATTTCTGTCATTCGCTATCAGCCACAGTGAAGTATTGAATAAACTAGGAAAAATCTCACCTTGAAGTCTAAGCCAGGATCCATTTAACTGGGTGTGTTAGGGTGTAGTATGTTGCCATTGATGAGAGACAATAATCTAGTTACATGTTGTATGTACTTTGAAAGCAGACAGATATTCTGCCACACCTACAGCACTGAGGGGTGATGGTAAGTAAACTGAAGTTGTTGACTGTCAAAAAACTGATGCTAAAGAAGTATCAGTTTCAAATATTATTTTGAATATGATCTCAGAAAAAAAGATAAGTTTTTAGTTAGTAAACAATACACAACTGCAATTTGCACGCATGCAGAATTTTTGATTGTGACGCGTGGATTTCTGTAATAACTTTAGATTACTCATTTATCCCTAGGCTTTTCAAATGAATATAATGGATTACAACTGCCACCACTTGGAATTCTTTGCTTCTACTGCATCATTTTAATGAATTACAGGATCACGTAAAACTAAAAAAAATCTTATCCATAATTCATATTTAGACATTCAGTCTCAAAGATGAATTGGATGTTAAGTCCTAAGTGCTCTCTAAAATGATTGCCTTAGAATGAATATTTGTTTTTGCATTAAAGAATGCACATCAGGAAAAAAAAATAGATAATCTTGCAATGTTTTACATTTCACTGTACATCACTTGCTGGAAAGATTCTAAGTCAGATTTTGGATGTGTAGTCACAAATTTGCTCATAGTTTTAAAAAGAAAGCATTTTCATTCTTTTATTTTAATTTATAAAAGTATCACATTAACTTTAATGAACAGCAAATGGTGTCATGAACATTTTATTAAAGCTGGCCTCCCTGAATCCCCCCTATCCGATTTAATCTCTGTGAGCTACCAAGTAAATCTGATTTGTGACCATTTGGAGCTTTTTTCCTATCTTTTCCACCCTGCCCCAGTGTCTGTTGTCTGTCTCTCTGTAAGATTGACTTCAGGAGCTCCTCCAAGTCTTATCACATCTAATGATTTTAATTGAGCAGTACATGACTTTAATGGGAAGGTCATCCCATCAGACTGGTGAAAGTTCTGATAACTCTGCCTTTCATGTCCCCTTCCCCACTAGGTACACACTATAACACTAGCTGCATCAGCATCTCTTTTTGATCGATTCCTTTTGAAATCTTTAGCATTTGGAATAAGACCTAATTGCTGGAGAGCCCACAGAGTGTGTCTCAGGAACCAGCTTAGGAATAATTCTGCTGCTTTGCTTTTGTGGGAGAAGGAGCAGAAGGAGATGGATGTTTAGCTGCTTCTGGAAGTTGTGAGTGTTGAGTTCCCTGACTGGCCTGATTACTGCTTCATCAGAAACCTCTTCAGTTTAAATTTCTGACTGCTGTGCAGCTCAGCAGTCTGATATGCTGAATCAGCTACTCATTGCATCTACTAAGTGAAGTCAACAAAAAGCCTATGGACCCATGGAAAGCCAAGAAATAAACTATTGATCAGCAGAGGGCCTGTAACATGATTCTTAGGAGCCAGCTTGATTTAATACTATTGCCTTGCTGTTGGTGAGAGAAGCAGCAGATGGACATTAAGCTGCAGTGAGAACAGTACTAGTAGCAGCTAGGTAGTAGCCAGTTCTAGTCAACTCTTAAGTAACTCCTACAATAAAGCTTCCAGAAACAAAAACAGTACTGCTACTATATATACTAATTATACTACTACATTTGTCTAAATGTGAGCACTAGGACTTTTGAGGTAATTTAGCAATTTCTTCATATTTACTGACACCTCTTTACTTCTGAAGCACTCCAATTCTAAATACTGAAGTTTGAAGGCTTGCCCCTTGATGGAAGTGACTGTTAATAAACAGAAGCACAACATCTTACCAATATACACTGAGGTGGTTTAAAAAGATCTCTGTGAAGTGACTAGGTCCTTGGTATTATTAATTCCATATTTAGACATATGGGCGCTGCACTCACAAGACTAGAAAAGGAAAGAAATGCAGTAAGCTTTCACTCTGGTGCTAGGATTTGGGAATTTACAAGGGTCCTTGGGTATCATCACTGCCCTAAAAAAGAGTAAAACCTTGTGACTGCACCTGTAGAAATGAACACTCTTAGGTGCTCCATCCTGGAGGAGATGCAGATGCACTACTAAGCTCTCCTCCCATATCTCCAGAGAAGGAAAGTTACTGGTGCTGAGCAGAATTCTACCCTCACCAAGTATGATGTCTAAGTTTAAAGATAATATTTTTTTGACTATTTTAGTCATTTTGTGCAACTATTTTCTTTGGCTTGCAGGTCTGTGTATGGCTTTTTAGCTTCTTAGTTCAAATATAAAATAACTGGCTTGTTAACTGGTACATTCCTAGGAGGACCAGTGCATATCTACCAAGGAAAGTTGGTTAAAAGTCTTTTCTGCTCCACCAGGGATGTCATCTGATAACTTTAGCTTACTGGCTAAAGTCTTTGCTGCTCTCATAGTGCCTTTTCAGGCAAAATTCAACTCATGGACATGTCACATTGCAAATTCTAATTAGTATCAAAGCAGCACTGTGTGATGCTAGAAGTTTGAACAACAAAGTGTCTGGGCTCGAGGCCTTCTTCTACAGTGAAGAAACATGTATTTGCATAATCAGAACTATATCTAGGTCATCAGGCACCCTGTGCTAATTCCAAAAGTGGCAACCCTTCAACTCTTAAAAGCTGCAGTGAAGTTCATGCCTCACTACAGTTAAATCATCACCACACACCCGCACACTAAGCATTTCATTGATTCAGCTTTGATTGCAAATGCATAACTGGCATTTACTTGCCACTCACTACCATCAGCACTTAGCAATCATGCATTCTGACAGCTTGCACCTGGAGCAGCCACCCTCTTGAGCTCATGCTAGTCATATCTTTATATGTAGTTACAGAAATGTGGCTCCAATGCAAAAGTTTTAGTCCATCCATGCTGGGGTTTAGCAACTACTATGTGTTGAAGTTCTGAGAGAGAGCTGGGAGGGTGAATCAATATTTGTTATGGAAGCTATTATTTCCTGACAAATACTGCATAAATCCATATTCAGAACTTTAGAGGTCTCAGTAATTAGCAATGAAACTGCATACCATATCACTGCCAACAATATGTCCCCTTTTATGATATTGTTTGAGAACATTTAGTGTCTAACTCAGATCATAATGCTCTTCATCAAAGAAAATACACTTATTATGGGTGGTTTTCTCTATCCCACTGTAAACCACTATAACTATAAAACTAGTGGCATATTTGCTCAAAGATTCCTAAATAATCAGTTTTCCTCCTCAAAGGGAGTGATTATCTTCAAGACCTTGTCCTTATTGACTTATCTACGTACTGTAATATTCTTAATGTCACTGACTCCATTGTGAAATCTGACCACCTAACAATATCCTTTTCCATTAAAATACACTTCAAAAACTCCAAAAATCTATAGTATTTTGATTACACTAAAATAAACCTCCTCTTGTGTAAAGACTTTCTTGAATACTGTAAATGTTGCAATTCTCAGAGTAGCACATCACCTGTTGCATTGCCCTCTCAGTTGTACCCCTTGTGTTCACATGCATCAAGGAAGGTATGCCTATCCAACATGTGCATGCTGGCAAAATCAGAAATAAGGTGGAAATGCAATATAAACAAGCTTTACAACCATAAAAAAGAAACTTCAAGTAATCTGTAACAAATCCCCACTCTTCCATTTTAAAAGGGAGTTAATTAAAACCTTTAAGCCCAACATCAATGGCTGTAAGGCCAGGTATGATCTCAGGGTCATTAAAAACTTAAGATAACCATAATGCTTTCTTTAGTTGTATTAGGAAACTTCAAAATGATGCACATTGCAGTTTTTAACTTATTTCCTTTGGAGTCACCTGCTGTGATCCTGAAGTTACTGCCATTATACTCACAAAGAAATTTAGTGTTAATTTCATATCCCCAGTAGTGCCAGGTGTTCCCACCACTACCATGTCATCCTTCTCAAACTTACATTGGACCAGGGTATATCCACAGTGTTTAAAATAAAACAATACTAGCTCCCTGGCATGTGATGACACCATCATCATTTTGCTTCCAAGTACTGAGCATGACTTAGCAAAACTCTCTTAAATCTCAGTTTTAGTTTCTCCATGGGTCATGGGTTATGTCCCTGAAGCATGCCGCTCAACCTCTTAAAGCATGAAATCTGGACAAATCCATAAATAGTGTGAAGGGGGGTCCCAAAAATAAGGACACTTTTTAAATATTGCTCTTGTAAAACCTAGAAAGTTGGTTTTGCATTAGTATAAATTTTATAAAGGATATGAAATCTAAAACTCAAATCTCTGCCATCATTTTTTGACTTCAGTTCTAAATGATTTGACAGAAAACCACACTTTTTTGAGAAACAGACCAGAAAATATGACTCAGAACTCTTGACATTCTGTGAAAATCTGGACTGCTGAGAGGTATGTCCCTGAAGCATGGAGAATGGTGATAGTGGTGCCACTTTACAAAGGTAGACCCAACGTATACCCTTGCAGGTTTGGCTCTGTTTACCTCAGAAGTATCAGCAGTAAAGTCATGAAGCAAGTAACTGCCATGCTGACAAATAATGATACTGATGATCTGCAAACATTGACCACATACTAATTTGGATTTGCAAAAGTGAAGTTGTATCTAATAAGCCTAGTCAGGCTCTAAAATGGGTCATGAAAGCCCTGGATGAGGGTGTAACATTCCATGCTACTTATAGACCTAGCAAATGCCTTTGACAGTATCCCACATGCTGCTTTCATAAATATTCTTAAAGCTTAATACAAATTATGTAGTCTCATGGAAAGACAATTGGCTCTCCAGTGGTATCCACATTGTTAAGGTCTGTGTGTGGGGGTGGTGTATCTTTTTACACAGGGCTCTGTCTTGGATCCCCTACTATTTGTCATTACTTCTCAGAACTGAAATCAGATATCACTTGAATATGGCAGCTACATTTGCTTAAGAGTACAAACTTGGTGCAGTTATCAATTCCATCCTCAGCCATTCATATACTCTACCAGGATCTGAACTCAACCACTGCCTGGCGTAGCACTCACAGATGCACTTTAAATGACAAAAAAATGCAGTATAGTGACTTTTGGAAAAGGCACCATGCCCTCCTCTTAACACATTTCTAGTACCCTAATCAAAACAGATACACTTATCTAAGTATTGGGTACATATTTCCATAGCTTGCATTATTTTGATCTCCATGGCTCAGCTGCAGTTATAGGTAGCTCTTTCACCTTGCTCAGGGGGCATCTTTTCTAAATTCCATGCAGTCCTGTTCCTTTTATACTCTTCCCTTGTTAGACATATCCTTGAATACAGATCTCCATTTGGAATGTACTTCATAAACAACCTTGAATGATCCCAGAAGTGGTTGGTCAAGATTATTTCCTGAATAAACCATTTAAGCTACCCCCAAAAGATTATAGCCCTTATTCTTCTACACTGTCATGCATAGTCTCCAGATGAGTGATGTATTTACCCTTTTAGGCATTGAAAGCCTGTAAACAGAAAGAAAATGTTCCTAGACTGGGTCAACGCTTGGTTTTCACATCAAAGCGAAATGTAAATAATAATAATAAAACAAACTAATCACGGTTGATGGAAAAACAATAAATGAATTTAATGAAAAGTAAGCGCTTTCGCAATATAAAACAAATCGCTTCTTCAGACTCTACATTACAGAAAAAACATCCTAATTTATACTTTCAAATAACCAATCAAAGAAACTTCTCAATAATGACATCATCAATTAATTCTTTTAAAACAGCAATACCAAACTATGAAGACCATATATAAATATACTTAATACTTATCCTTAGAGGAAGACCCCTAAAGCATTAATTAAGGCAATAATTGTAAATGTGTTTTTAAATTTTTTTATATAAATTTGAATATTTTTATACAGTGAATTGCACATATATATTTATAATAATAAATGTATAATAATAACACACTTTTAAATATATTTACATATGGTCTTCATAGTTTGGTATTGCTGTTTTAAAAGAATTAATTGATGATGTCATTATTGAGAAGTTTCTTTGACTGGTTATTTCAAAGTATAAATTAGGATGTTTTTTCTGTTATGTAGAGTTTGAAGAAGCGATCTGTTTTATATCACGAAAGCGCTTACTTTTCATTAAATTCATTTATTGCTTTTCCATCAGCCATGGTCAGTTCATTTTATTATTATTCTTTATATTTCACTGAAAGCCTGTACCTGGTTCATCCACCACCAGCTTAGTAGAATCAGTGGTCTATCTAAAACATGTGCTAAAGTAGAATCAGTGGTCTATCTAAAACATGTGCTAAAGTAGAATCAGTGGTCTATCTAAAACATGTGCTAAAGACCTCAACCTCCACCACAGTATCAACAGTTCATATTGGTATGACAGATTTTGAATTCAGTGTTTTCCCTGCCTTTGCAATAAATATCCCCTACATGTCAAACAAAGTAACATCCTACCTTCTTTTAAAGTTAATCTTGATGGCTGGATAATCGATTGCATGTTCATTCTTAGGTTATGTGGAAATAAACTATTGACCACAGGTTACTAATATACTCTCAGTACTCAGTAGGAGTGTTGCTGCTAAGTTCCCAATGGCTCTTCAGCTCTAAGCTTAATATGGACCTATCAATCTATGGATAAAATTTAGCCCAATAAGGTGCTGTGAAATTTAGACTTGTGAAACAACTGCAGTCTGGGAAAAGGGAAGAATGTTCTCTCTTTCTGACATTTGTGTATCTGGGCAATACAACCAAACCTCAGAGATTGTATTGATCATTCTAGACAAGCAAATTGCAACATGCCTGTCACCATATTAGGAAATAGTCCTAGGTATGTAGGATAAAACTACAAAATTCACTGATATATTAACAATAAATAAAATATAAGCCACTAAACTATAAATATTTGTAAGAGAAAAGCAAACATTAACCTGTCAGAAATGTTGTAAGGGTGTAATTTATTACAAGTCTACATAGCCTTTGCTGGCAGTATGCTTCTTAATAGCTTTGATTCATTGGGAAGAAGACCTTCCTCAGGGTGCTCACTTTTGTGACAGTTATTTATTGAGAAAATCATTTCTTAATGAGGTCACTCTAGGAGTTTTTCCTCTTCTCAAAGTGCAGAGACTGTGGGGTCATTACAAAAAATAGTGGGGTTCAGCTGTGAGATTTGTCTCCCCCAGTTGAAGAGATGACCCATACAGCAATACAGCTGCAACCTCAGCTGATAAAGGAGAATTCAGTTAACTGTGTGTAAGTAATCTGTGAGTAGTGAATGACAATGCTTAACTGTTCAAGGCATCCGTTTTATGCCTAGCAACACTGGTGGATGCATAATGTGCTTCATTTCCTATTTTAAGTCAGAGAGACATTGAACAGCTTCTAGATTTTCAGTACTAACAGGTAACCGAGTATGGCTGGTAGATGATGTATGATGACAAAATATCTTTTATCTTTTGTGAATTAATTGTATTCATTTTTATTTTATTTTATTTATTTTACATTTTTTGACCGGGAGAATCCAACTGGATGCATGTCCATTTTCAGCAGAGGCCCGGGGAGAAAAGCTCCACTGATCAATTACAAGCAAATATAAGGAGTATCCAGAAGCATTCAAATTTACATAAATTGTACATAAGCTTAAAATTAACATGGTTACATAGAATGAAAACATCATTTACAATTTTAGAATTGGATGAGACAATGCATAAGTAAGAGGAAATACAGAATAAGATACATAGGTGAACTTTGTATCTAGAAGTTTCATCTTTTTTAGTTTTATACAGTGGATTGTGTACAAGTTAGACATAGTCAGGTGTATAGTAGCAGGTAAAACAACAGAGCTGAGTAGGTATATAGATTAAGTATAAAACAAGTGTAAAGATGCAGAAGGAAAGAAACTTATAATAGGTTTATAAAAGAGTGTGCCTAGCAGTGTTTTAGTGGCACTATCTGTATAGGTACTAACTAAGGGGTCAGATTTAGAGGTGACACTGTGAGTAGGTGGAAATTAAAAAGCTGCAGTTCCTCTTAGTGGTATAGCTGAAACAGAGAGCAGGAGAAAGGGGAAGAGGGTGGGTATGGTTGGGGAAGTCAGCCTGGTGGGGAACATGAACATATCTATATAAGTTTTAGGTGTTCTTTGAGGAGTCTTTTAAATGCAGCCTTTGAGTCTGCTAAAGTAATAGCAGAAGGCAGGACTTCCAAATGTTATATATGTAATTAGGGAAGAGAGATTCCCCTGCTGTGTTATTGCTTTTGGTGACATTGATGAGCTTTTTATCACTAGAGTGTAGTTGCCTAGGGTTAGTTTGTAGTTCTAGTAGACTGGCCAGTGCTGGAGTTTTATCTGGGAGTAGTAGGAGTTTGTGGCCAAAAGAAAGCTGATGAAAGGTTACGAGATTAGGGAATTCAAGCCAGTCAAGATGTTTTAGGGAATGGCAGTAGTGGGTTTGGTAGGGGGCACTGGTAGCAAATTTGGCAATTTGATTGTAGAAGGTGTCGAGCTTGGCAATTTCCATTTGGGTAGGTTGGTGAAAATGGATGAGGTGCAGAATAGTGTGGAAAGGAGGTGAGTTTGAGCAATTGTTATCCTGGCAGGTTGGGTTAGAAATGGTTTATTTTTATATAGACTGCCCAGTTTTTGTGGATGTTTTTAATGGTTTGCTTTATATGCTGATCAAATTTGAGGTTATTACCAATGGACATACCTGGCAATTTAGTATGAGTATCTGGGGAGATGATAGTCCCATCCCCGGACACAATATGAAATATGGGTATTGTAGTTGATTTGTTTGGTCTAAATAGCAACAGTTTGTTTTTTGGGGGGATTTAGTATTAGTTTTTTTGTTAAGAAACCAGGTTTTGGTAGTTTGGAAGCCTGTTTGGGTGATAAAGAGGAGTTTTTGAGGATCACTGGCTGAACAGACTAGCACTGAGTCATCAGCGTATTGTATAACAGTTGCATCTTTACAGTTGCTGTGAAGATTATTGGTGAAAATGGAGAATAGAAGGAGACCTAGAATGGACCCTTGTGGGACTCCTGTGGTGATAGGTGAGAATAGGTTGTTGTCCCATTGAACAGCTTGTTGTCTTCCTTGTAGATAATTCTGAAACCAGGCTAATGCATGGTTACTAAGGCCAAGGTCAGTAAGGGCATGAAGTAGTTTAAGATGGTTGACCATATCAAAGGCTCTGACAGGTCCAAGAATATGGCAGATGTTAGATTGCCTGTGTGTTTGTTTTGGTTGATGAGGTTTGTGAAAGAAAGTAGGGCAGTGGTGGTACAGTGAGTGGGGTGAAATCCATGCTGGGTGGGAGAGAGAAGTTGGTTGTTGAGCAGAAATGGCATAAGTTAGTGGTGTATACATTTTTCAAATATTTTAGCTAGTGGAGGCAGGATGGCTATGGGCCAATAGTTGGTGAGGTCGGTGGAGGTACCGCCTTTGTGGAGGGTGATGATATAGGTCGTCTCTCAGATGTGTGGAATAGTGGTTTCTGAAACTGATCTGATTAGAAGGATGGATATTGGGAAGGCAAGTTCATTGGCAGCCAGTTGAAGGTATTTAGCAGGGATGTCATCAGCTGCTAGTGTAGTAGGTTTATGTTTGGTTATCAGGCTTTTGACATAGTTGGTAGGGATGGGTTGAAACTGGAAGGTTGTTTTGGGTCTGTCTACAGGTTCAGGGCAATTAGTAGTGGTAGATGTGGGCTGTTTTTGGACAAGATTGGAGATAGTTTCTATAAAGTATTTGTTGAACGTATCTGGTATATTTGTGATTTTGCTCTTGGAGGTAGGAGATGGGGTGGAGGTTTGCCAGGGTGGAGTACTTTATTCCTGCCAAGAAGTTTTGGGGGTTGTTTTGATGTCTGTTTTGTAGCTGCATGAAATAATTATTTTTATCTAGGAGGACTGCTTTTTTTTTGTCTCGTTTCTAAGTTTTTGGAATCGTTCCTTAGCTGCTGGGGTTTTTGTGGCTCTCCAATGATTCCAGGTTCTGTTCCTTACTGCTATTTTATTTTTAGTCACTTTGGTAATCCAGGGGCTGTTTTCACTTTGAGTTTTGTGGTATGGGCTGGAGCATGGGCATTTAGGATTTTTAGGAAAGCATTATTGAACTGGGTTACAGCTTCTTCTAGGGGTAATACTTTTAGTATGTTCCAGTTATAGTGTTTTAGCTCAAGTTTGAATTTGTTAGTGTCAAAGTTTTTTGTGTTCCAGGTTGTTTGTAATAGGGGAGTAGGATTGGTCTGGGTTTTGAATTTTAGTAAGAAGGTAGGTTGTTGGTCACTAAGGGTGTCAGGAAAGATGCCTGCTTGGTAGGAAGTGTTAGTCTTATTTAATAAGATCCCATCTAGGAGGCTTTCTTTGATTTTTGTGTTTCCTAGTCTAGTGCTTGATTGGATGACCTGAGAGAAGCTGTAGAGGTTAATATGGTTGGTGGGGTTTATAGCTGAAAATGTGTTCCAGTCTATATTAAAGTCACCAAGGATGATAGTTTCCTGGGGCAAGTTTTGACTTGTCCATTGTAAGAAGTCTTCTAGGGTAGGGATATTGTTACCAGGTGGTATGTAGCATGTGATAATATTGATTGATTTTTTTTGTCGCTAAGTTTGAGTTTAGCTAGGAGGTGTTAGAATTATTAAAGGGGGAGATTTGAAGGTTAATAGTCGTTATATTTAGGTTGTTTTTATAAAGTAATGCTACCCCTCCCCTTTTTTTAGACAGTCTGTCGTGGTGTAGTACGTTGTATCCAGTAGGGAGGAAGTCATTGTCAGGTGTTCTGGGGTTTAACTAGGTTTCAGTTAGACAGAGTATGTCAGGGGAGTAGGTGGATAGCAATGCATGCAGTAAATGTACATTATTGTTAATGCACTGAATATCTAAGCTCAGTTATTAGCTCATGTAACTAATTTAATTGCACAGAACATAGACATTAGTAGCATGCAAACTGTTTAACAAGCATGCTTTAAAGTTCAGATGAATTGTACTGCGAACAGCAGTAACTTGTCTGATGCCAGTATATTTTGGCTGGCCTCTAACCCATTGAAATACAGCACATCCTGATTTTGTAAGATTCCCTCACATTATGCCAGCGTGAAGGACTGCCATTGATACTCCCCAGGAAATTAATGAGGAGGAGAACATAACTGACTCGACATTTCAATACGAGTAAATAATTTTCTGTTAATTTAAAAACTTTGTCTTCTAAACGTATACATTCCAATTCATGCCACCGCTTGCAATAGAGAACAGAAAGATAATATCACAAAGAGGGAATGTAGAAAAGAACATTAGTAAAGTAGAAGTTAAAAAAAAATAGAAGGTGAAGTTATGGAGTGCCTACGAAGTGAAGGATTTGGTGTAGAAGGTCTAACACAGGTTACAACACAACATGATGGAGTGAGTCCCCAAAGTAAGGAGAAGCTGAAAGGTCAGAAGACATCTGAAGAAGAAATATGAACATGGGAAAAAAGATTTAATATGGTGTAATATTTATGCAAAGGAGAAAGCAAAGCTAACCAATACAAAAGAGCAGCACCAAAGATATCTGAAGAGAATCCAGACATGGAAAACTTTACAATACAAAAAATAAGAAGACAAAGAGGAAAAGTAGAAAAGGAGATTAGTAATGGAGAAGTTAAAGAAATAGTAACTGAGGTTATGGAGTACTTGCAAAGAGAATGATTCAATGCAGAAAGCTTAATTCAGAAAGCACCACAACAGGATAGAGCAATGGATATCCAAATTAAGGGGAAATCAGTGGAAATGGAAGCAATTGGTCAGGTGCCATATGAAGATATTTTGGAGCCTTCTACAAGTAACCAGTATAAACATTCAGTTGAAGCTGGACAGCAAGAGAAGGAACAGGAAACTTTGTAAACTCTGATGCAGTCAGTGTTAAGAAGCGATAAGCCAGTGAGTTCCCATATGATAGAGCAATGGATGGCACAGGATGACATTAAAGAGAATGTGCCACAGGAAGATGCTATAGAACTTTCTATAGAATGTCCACAGGAAATAGAAAACAAAAAAATGTTCCCTCAGTTTAGAAGAAAATGAGCTAAGACAAGTTTCTTGATTTAATAGACATAAATAGACATATTAAGATCAATGAAAGAAATAGACTGCGGAAGGTAAATAAACCCTCAAAACACAGTAATTGGGACTGTCCATAGAGATCCATGTGATATAACAGAAGTAAACCAGATATATTACTGTGCGGCTAAATTAATTACTGATAAAAGTTATACCACAAGAACACAGGGTAGTGAGTGAAAGGAAGGGGAAAAATTGAATACTGTCATGGAAGTATTGAACAGAGAAAACTATAAAGCAATTAAGACAAAAAGTGTCACTGTTAGCGGACTATAGAAGAGGGAACAGATCAACAAAAATACTCAGAAAGAGAGACGTGATAAAAGCAATGCACAATATTAGAACAGACCAGGATATATCATGCATTATCGCAAATAAACTAAAACTCTCAGCACAGGTGGAAAAAATTTGAAGTTACGGAGATAAATGTAAAAGAAAAGTACAAAATAAACAATTTATTGATGATCCAAAAATGTTTTATAGAGAACTGTGAAACAAGGTAAAAGGAATTGAAAGAATGCCAAAAAAAGGGGAAATAGATACATTTTGGAGAAGCATATATGAATATCATGTGGAACATATCAAAGATGATAAATGAATAGAAGAGGTAAAAGAAGGAATAAGAGGTTTAAATATACAGGATATGAAATGGGATGAAGTAACAGCCAGAGAGATTGAAACAAAGTTAAGAAAAGCCTCTAACTGAAAACCTCAGGCCCAGATGCAGTATCTAACTTTTGGTTAAAAGTATTATCATCTTTTCCAAAGATTTAGCCATGAGTAAGAACTATTTATATGGTCATGCCAAATAGATACCAACCTGGCTAACAACAGGAAAAATAATGCTCCTACTTAAGAGCTAACCGGCAAGCTACCCTAAAAATTATAGACCAATAACTTGCCTTCCGACGATGTATAAACTATACATGGGAATTGATGCAGACAGAGTTTATAGTCATTTAGAAGAAAACTGAATTATGGCAGTAGAACAAAAGGGCAATAAAAGGAAGTGATATGCAACAAAAAACATTTGATAGTATCCTACATTCATGGATAAAAGAGTGCTTAAAAATGTATAATATACACTCTATACCGATTGACTACATTACAGTGACCATGAAACAGTGGCAGACCACTTGACCACTTTGCAATTAAGCCACGATAAAGGACAGATTATTATCCCAGGGATAAAAAATTAAAGGGGGATATTCCAGGGTGACTCTCTGTCATCACTGCTATTCTGCCTTCCCCTTAACCCATTAAACTGTCTACTTAACAGCTTAGGCCGTTGCTATAATTTGGCTCCTAGAAAACAGCAAAATGTAAAGACTTCTCATCTTGTCTTTGTCAATGATTTAAAACTGTATAGCTCATTAGATGAGGAACTGAAAATACAACTACAAGTTGTCAAAATGTTTTCAGATGATATAAGAATGCCATTTGGTCTTGATAAATGCGCAAAAGCATCCTTTAAAGCAGGAAAACCTGCAGTACCAGGCAAACATCAGTTTGAGATAGGAATGTGATATAAAGAACTTAAGCAAGAGGGAGTGTATAAATATTTTGGAATTGATGAAGAATCAGCAATAAAACATGAACAAATGGAAATAAAACTTAATAAGGACTACTTTACTTAAGTTAATCCTGAAAACAATGTTGATGTCTAGGAACAAAATCCAAGTTATAAACCAATTTACTCTTCCTGTCCTAACTTACAGTTTTGGAGTGACTGACTAGCCCCAAAATGTGTTGAATAGATTACATAGGAAAACATGAAGTATGCTTCATGCTCACCAAATGATTTATAAAAATCAATGCATACCTATATTCCCCATTCCAAAGGAGGGATGGGTCTCCTTGAAATTGATTACATGTATAGATCTGCAATTGTGGGACTCCACACACATATGCTGACCACACAAGATCCAAATGTAGTGAAAGTTTTGAAACATGAGGAGAATAAATCTAAGATGACTTCTCTGCTTAATTTAGCAGAAGCATATTGGCGTCAAGCAGGAATGGAAATCAAACCAGACGTGAATAAAAATCAGGCAACAATTGAATGTGCCAAAAAACAAAAGAAAGAATATAAGGTGAAGTATCAGATGAGAATGCAAGAAATATGGAAAATGCATAAATATAGTTGCAAGTATAGAAAACTTCTGGAAGAACCTCATGTTGATCAGGAATGAATGCATGAATGGTTAAGGAGAGGTAAATTCAAACTAAGAGATGAAAGGTTAATATTGGCCAACCAAGAGAGTGGGCTATGTACACGCTGGTTTACAAAGTCCTTTGAACATGTCGGAGAAACAGAAAAATGTAGGTTTTGTAAAACAGAAATGGTAACAGTCACACACCTCGTTCTGGTTGTGATATACTAATGGCAGAAGAACTGTATACTGAGAGGCATAATAATGTGGCAAGACTGTTACACTGGGAATTATGAAAACATTATGGTATTGAAGTGACTGAAAAACACTGGAACTATGATCCACAAAGCATCATAGAAAATGATAAAGCTTACATCACATGGGATGACCCACTACCAACAGTTCAAAAGATAGATGCTAAAAAACTGGATATTGCGGTCCATGAAAAGAAGACAAAAGTAGCATTGATCATTGAAATTGCAACACCCATTGACTATAGCATCTTTTTGAGAGAGACAAAGTCATAAAATATCAGGATCTACAGGCAGAAATGAGAGCAATGTGAGTTAAAGACACCTAGACAGTTTCAATAGTGGTAGGAGCAATGGGTCTTATAAAAAAGAATCTACAATCACATTTGGATATGTTACCAGCACAAGTAACCCTGTACGAATTGCAGAAGGAGTCATTACTGGGCACATTGTGGGTATTGTGAAGAGCACTTTTGGCTGACATCAAAGACTGAAACAATACTAATTTCATAAACTTTAATTGTACTTTGACTTAGGACTGGGGTCCATTGCCAGCATGGTATTAGAAACCCAAAATATTGGGGAGAAATTAGAGAGAGACCTTTATTTGCTATGGATTCTATGGCCAAAGGAAAATGGAATGTAGGTAAGGGCAACTTGGTTTAGTTCCCCTGTTTAAGAGAAAGGGAGGGATTCGATCTATTTGCTAGTATTCTGTTTGACAGGCCATTATTCTGTATCCTTAATGGTCCAAAAATAGCTCTTAGGTACCTTAAAGTACCTGAGAGTTTCCTAGATGATGGCTTAGTGTGTGGTGTAAATGTTTTTTTTCAGTCATCCAAAATGACATAATTAAGAGAAGGTGATCAGAGCTTTGTCTTCTTTATACAGTCTGCTTAAGAAGTGAATACCAGCCTGGAAATGAAAGACTAGAGGTGCAAAATATGTATGTTGACAGTAGTTGACATTTGCTATTAATAAATAAGAGGTAATAAATGGCAGGAGTATTGGTTCAATGAGAAAGAAGGATTTTTACATGTCTTAGAGAAAACTGCTTTGAAATTTAATAGTTTTAAATGGCATTAGAAATGCTTGGATCTATACCTCTTCTGCAACATCAACAGACTTGTTTGAAGGGACATGTATATCTTGCAGAGGATAGTGCTGCTGTGGACCAGACCCCCCCCCCCCATTCACATAAAACAAAGTTCTTCCCTCTCCATATTCAAGTGCTACTTAGGTCAATGGCTGGCAAACAGAACATTTACCCCAAGACTGCCTCTTGTACTACTAATGGACAGATGCAGCTCCTAATAGCTTTATCAGATGCATGTGTTCCCTCAAAGTATATATGGTATGATCACAGTTATTTTCATTAGAGGTAATATAAAATTAACAACCACGAGACAGCAAGACCAGTCTATAACCAAATGAGATAGGTTATTTTGAGCACAAAAATGGAAACTGGATAGTCTTAAAGGGATCTGAAAGGGAAGTAAGCCTAATAGTTACCTACAAACCTATAAAAAGGCTTTGAGAGAAAGTAAAGTGTGTCTAGTCTTTGGGATTCAATGGTCATGCACATTGGAAGCTAAAATGGTTGAGTTTTATACCATTTGTGAATGCTGCTTGGATGATCATTGATACATTTAACTTTTTCCACTATAGCATTCTATTGTTGGCCGCATCCAGTTTTTTGGTAATGAGAGAAGCTTAATGGAGATGTTATGCCTCATTTTTAACTTGGGCAAAAATAGGCAAAGAATGTATGAAACAAAAGCAGAGATGCTGAAGTCAGAGTAGATTTGCATAGTTTATTGCAGTGTTTTCTGAAGACTTTACTTATTTCCTGCAACCTTCAGACTAACTTAGAACAGGATTTATGTGAAACGTTACCTTCCTTTTATTGGCTGCACCTACAGTGATGTCATATCTAAGGAGATCCAAACAACTAGCTGCCAAAAAGCAGATGAACCTGCAGACAGATATATCATTGTGCGTTGACCAATCAGATTAAAATAGGGACAATTTTCAGAAATCCATCTTGCAATGGTAGATATATTATCATTTGTTGAGAGGCCACCAAGCATGTTTCAGTAGCTGGAGTTATTGCAACATTAGTCAGAACATTTAGAGATGGTAAATATCATGGACACTTTCAAGCTTTCTAATTTTACTGAGAGCAAAACTGGTCTGCTTAAAAATGTATTTTATTTTGTTACAGATCAGCTAGACTACTTAGAAATAACAGTGTCTGAAGTTAAACATTTTATAAAATAACATTTTTTCAAGAAGTAAAATGGTGTCAGTGTGCTCCATAACAATATTAATTTTATCCCTTCATTAGTCAATATATTGCAAGTATTTGAGATTGTTTGTAGTGGTTTGGCTTGCCCCCTAAAAATATTTTTTAATCTTTCAACTGAAGGGAATATGGCTTTGTTAGATGGCTGCGGTGGTGGTGCTGAGGTAGCGTTGTCGCCTCACAGTAAGACATTGTCCTGTTTGATTCTCAGCTAAAGCGTCTTCTGTGTGGAGACATGCGTGAATGGGCGTACTGTCATTGAAGGTTGTACGTTAGGGCTGGCAACTCAGTATGTAAAAATCTACTGCCAATCATTAGCGGACCAGAGTTCCGCTGTGGTGACCCCTAACTGGGAAAAGCCGAAAGATACAACAACAACAAAAATAGTAGACATAATACAAATCATAGACTCATGAAAGCTGATATAATATACAAGGGGTTGTACTAATATATTAAAAAGATTGTGTTACAGCAGTGACATCTAATTTTTGAAGAAGTGAGTCATTGTCAGAATGTTCTACTTATTTAAATCATGAGTGTTCACTAAGTTTTCCTGGCTTTATTGTCTAATAATTACAGAAATGCAGCCAACGTTTTGTATTTTAATGTTCCTAAATGAAAACTTCTTCTTTCAGCTTTTCCTGGTTTGGTGTCACCACAGCAGATCACCTTGTCCGCTCAGGACTGGCAGTGGAGTTTTACAGTGTTGAGTTGCCAGCCCAGCACCCAACCTCCCACAAAAGACACATGTATGCATGCACTCATGCCTAGAGCCAATTTAGAGTGTCCAATCCACCTACGGCATGTCTTTGGGATGTGGGAGGAAACCGGAGCACTCAGAGGAAACCCAAGCGACCACAGGGAGTACATGCAGACTCCGCACAGAAACCACCCCAGCCAAGGATCAAACTGGAGAGCTTCTTGCTGTGAGACATCCACACTAACCACTGCACCACCTCCTAAATGAAAACTATGGATTCTTTTTAGAATCATTGGAGCTGCTAGTCATTTCTAAAATGAGCCACTATTGTTATGGGTTAATCTAAGCCTAAAATGGACTGTCACTGATTCCTTGTATTGTTAAGGAGCTGTTCCCAAACTTTGATAAAAGATGATGACACATTAATGAACAGATTGGTGTCATTAGCCATAGTAGATGGAGTTTCTCTTTATAAATCTATCCCACAGAAGGTTGCTATTGATTTTTTTAGAATGTTTCAGCAAATGACAGGTTCTGAGCTAATTTGAACTTAATTAGAGCTGATTTAAGATTATAATTTTTTATGTGATGGAACTCTAGTAGCCACCATCTTTGCCAGTACAGTATTGGCGTGGTGGGATAGCAATTATTTATATGAAATGAAAACCGATGTTGTGGCTTTTTATCTTAGATTTATTTGCATTCTGTCTTAAATTTATTTACATCCTGTTTTTGAACTGACACAAGCTGAGTCTGATAAATTTTGAATGGTTTAAATTCTAGTACATATTTTTAACGTTTTCAGCAAACATTTTTGGTATTGAAATTTCATTTTAGTGGATAGGAAATTTATTTTAAAAATATATAAGAAGTTAATATTTGTAACTAATTATTTGTGCAAATCCATAGAACTTGCTGAGTATGTTGAGTGACAAATGTATTAGCATTTTGAGACTTAAATCACCAGACTCTAAACTTTTAGTAGGTTCATAGGATGATACTAGGCTCTTGGCCCAGAGACCCTTATAAGCCTAGCCAAGAATTTTTGCCCATGTTCTCACAACGTCAGCATCTCTTTCCTCTGTCCAGCAGGGACACGTGAGATACCAGGGGTGTATTTTCTGTTTCCCATCCAGTTGTCCAGGTTCCTCTTAAAGAGGGCTAGAGAGGTACTCTGCTTGACATGGATAGGGAGTCTTGGGGACACAAATCTGTCCTGCCAACAAGTTCTATTAATGTCACAGACCAATCATTTGGAATACTTGTTAATCATGTTTCTAGAAAGAGGATATGCTGTACAGCAAGTAAAGCATATCCCGAATAATGTGTTTGCAGAGAGGAAGACTAATTATGAACAGATTTTGTGCAACAACAGTCTAAGTTTTCTAAAGAGAAAGCAGTTGATTTTACAAGTGCATTTCAAGTTGCATACAGTATTGATGCTCACATTACTAAAAGTGTTGTTATAAATAACTGGAAATTTTTGATTGGTAATACTGATTTCATAAAGGCCATTGGAGCATTTCCTCAAATTATAATACAATGGATTATAATATAAAAGCATTAGCTTGAATTTTCCTCAGTAGTTGAGGTAAGATTATATGCTAACAACATGTGTGGTACGATTTACTATTGTTTGTTCGAACGTCAAAACATTTGCCATTTGAAACAACAAACAGTAAACACAAAAACACACATTCCGATCTGCCACAATGTTGACATGAATGATCGACACATTTGAGTTGACATTGCGGCCGAAGCCATCACGTGATGGCCATATAGGAGCTGATGTAAATCAGACTCCTATATGACAAATCATGTTTTTGCAGGGGGGCAAGCCCCCCTGCACCCCCCTGAGGGGGGCTGTGCCTCCCCGCCCCCCTACTAATATATTCTATCTCTGAGATTGCACTACAGTGTGGATATGGATGAATGTCCAGTCCCCACTGTACTGTGATCTCCATGCAGGTAGTCAAATACACTTAAGCTAATGCACTACAGCATTCGCATAAGTGTGTTTGACTATCCCGTCCATTTATGTTTTGTGCACGACATTCTGATTTTCGGCAGCAGAGCTGCACTTTAACTGCAATTTGAAAGGAGTACTCTGTATTGCCAATACAGACGAATGCTTGGTACCAAAGCTGTGACTTTAAACTCATACCAAGAAATGCATTCTAGTACTTGTTGGGAGGTGTACCATCCTGAGTAACTACATCATCAACAAAACACCCTTAAAAATTGATTCACTAGACAGGGATCTGAGAATTCACATAGAGAGTAACCTAGCATTTGCACAAAATGTGTCCAAGGTAGTAAGAAAATTCTTCTGTGTTGCTCAAGTTATAAGCAAAAGTATGGCATATTGGCCCAGGGAGGTCATCATACCACTCTATTTGGCCCTCATCAGACCCATGATACAGTATAATTTTCCCTTTGTAATGTACCCGACCAGTCATATGTAGCAACAGAAATGAACACAAAGGTTTCTTACACAAAGAACACTGGGAGTAAACACAATGTCCTATGGTGATCGCCTCAAAGCCCTATGTTTTAATTCAGTATCATACAGAATTCTGAGAGGTGATCTTTGCTTGGTATACAAGGTATCCTTGGATCCTGTTTTGATGAACCTTTTACACATCAGCAAAACAGCCAGCATGAGAACTACTAGAGTAAAAGACCTATATATATTACTTGCAGCATAAATAGGACATGTTGGAGAGACATGATATGTTTCTCAGAGAATTCTCATTCTCTGAAACATGCTCACCATCCATGTGAAGCAAAGGTCTCCTCAATCCATATTTAAGAGCAACTTGGACCAAGGGATGGATAACCAGAAATTCACCCTTGGTCTGGCTCCTATGTCCCTGATGGACAGAGGCAGTCAAGTAAATCATCACCTATATAAATCAGATTTGTGGGTAACAGTTGGGTTACATGGCTAGGCTTATAAGGACCCTAGTGGTTGTTAGCCTAATATACACTTATGAACCTACGTTAGCCGATGCAGCTTCTATGTAGGTAAAATCACAATAAAACAAGTGCACTGTATGTATGAGTACTTGTATGCTATAAAATTGGCAATACTAAAAATGACATTTTGCAGGTATAGTCTGATTTTTGTATCCCTTAAGAAGTATTTTTTTCTTTTTTTGATGGAACAAGTGGGACTGCAATGGCAAGGCACTGATTGCAAACTTGAATACAAGGAGCTGTATTGGCAACTGATTTGAATGTGAGTTAGCCCTGCTCTCCCCTAAAAAAAGAAAAAAAAAGAAAACAAATGATAACCATACAAGTTTTAAAAGTGCTTAAAAGCTAAGACCATGTAAGTGAACATGTGATTGATTTTAACCTGACATAATTTGTTATAAGTTAAAATCTAAATGTATTTTTTCTGTTCATATACCTGGACCCTTAAGTCACTTTCACCTGTTTATGTATGCATTTGTCTTATCCTTTTAACCCACTCCATTGTAACTACTATATTCTGAAGATTACAGTAGATGGCAGCAATGTGATTCTATATTTTATGTTTTAAATTAAAAAGTATTAGTGATATTTTCGTATGCTGTACAAACATGTCTCTGCATATATTTGTGTTAGTCATGTAGAGTCCTGGGTTTTATGTGAACACGCAATTTTTACATTTGTCTATTTAAAAGCAGTAGTTTGAATGTATTATGTTTTCTGATTAATGTTTTCATGTATAAAGACAGAAGCACTTAATGGCATTATTATTAAAAGATTTTTCAAGTTTCTGTGAGCATGATACAGGTATGAATTTTAGTGTTATGTTTACAAATAATGCTGTATGGTAATGTTGAAAAGATTGCTGAGGCGTTATAGCCTCTTGTAATTCAATGTCTGGTTTGACCTCTAACTTGTCATATTCGGTATACTGGGTGTGTCGCGCACTTCTGCATTTTGTTTGCCTCTTGATTTGTAGTACCTTGTTAGGAATTGCTTACATGGAATATAAATTAAATCAGTTGAAGCATTCAGAATAATTTATGTTGGCCTTGCTTTTATTTCTTTTAAGTTGTTGAAGCTGTGGTATGACTTTCTGTGTGCTTTCTGTGGTCATCTTTTGACTGCTTACACAAAATGATAATAAATTACTTGCTTACTTCCCATCACCAAAACTGTCCTCTACCAAGCAACTGTATTCTGCTTTACACACACATAGAGATCCAGAAATTCTGTTTTATTTTTGAAACTGTTCAGTGACTTTGATGATGCAGTCATGTTTCAGTAGAATGTCTTACTTGAAAAACAACTTCTGAAGTGCATCAAAGTAGTAATGGATAAGAGTGATCTAATACTAATGTCTCTGTAGTGCTTTGTCACCAGTTATGCTTTTCTATATACTGAACCCTTGCATTTTAACCACCAACTACTGATTTGCTGATGCTTGCTGTTGAGCTATAAAACCTATGCAGTTCATCAGATGTAAGTGTATTAATCTGCATTTTATATTTATATATATAAATTTTGCATACTTTGCCATTTCAAGACTCAGTTGTCTCAACAAAACAACTTATTTATATTCCTAAATATCAGTTGCACCCTCTAACTGTTCAACAAGCAACCCTTAATACATAATAGCTATTTGCTTAGCAAAACTGCTTTGAAACATTTATATATTTTGAGTACTTGCAAAATATCTCCTCCAATCTGATTAAAAATGAAAACATTTCTCACCTTTCTTCCCTGGAACAAACTTGCATCAGGAAATAAATGTTTGCTACATGGCACCCAGACCGAACCCAGTAGAGGTGAAAATTCCAATACCACTTGTTGCTAGTGCTGGGTCATCAGCTTCAAAATGAAGAAGGATGAAGTTTTGACAAAGGCCTATATGACTCTATATCACTTAGCAATCCAGGCACTGGAGTAGCATATAAAGGAATAAGGCAGGTAGTGATGTAAAATGCTTACTCATCACTCAGGGGAAGGGATGCAGTTTGGTTTACTGTCATATTGGCACCCGTCAGAGGTTGGGTGTCATAGCAAGTTTACCAGCAGCAATTGGGCCATAAAAGGTGTGTGCCTGCCAGTCATTGCAAATTTTGGATGGAGATTATCACACATGGTCGCACGCATGTTTTTGAAGCCACAATTACAGAATGAACTCATCTGCTGACATTGGGTTCTAGGGGATAAGGCTAAGCAGAAAGCCCTGTTGGCTGGTTGGATGCTGACCAGTTCTCACCAGGACAGGGACAGTTTGGTGGGTTGTGTCATGACAGTGGTGGTGTTTGGCAAAAAGCAGGGATAATAAAGACATTAAATTAGCAGTACTGCTGAAATAAGTACACTCCATCAGATATGATCAGGGCAGAAGCATAATTTGGCAGGGTAAAGGGGTTTGCTTCCCCTGGTCCACTGGGTTAGGGGGTTGATCAGCAGGTGCTAATAGTACAGGAGAATAGTGTTGGCATTCACCTTTGCAGTCATGGCAGAAGTAAGCCATTTCTTATCCCACAATTTCAGAGAAGGAAATCAATTTTTTTTTGTTCCTCTACAATTTAGATAATACATTAGAAAATTTTAATAAAGCCACAATAGTAACAGGAAATTGCACTTAAAATCACCATTATATTTCCCAGATTTCATCTCACGAAAAAAGAATTTCATTTTTTAAGAGTTGGAAATGAATGCTTCTGTATATCATCCAAACAAATTTGCAGCAAAGTTTCTTCTTACTAGAATTATTATAGTTCATAGGTTCATAGGAGGTCACTAGGCTAGCAACCTTAGAGCCATTGCAAGCCAAGCCACTTTAATCCTGAGTTACCCCAGTTTTCCTTGGTTACATGGACATAATTTGCAGAGCGAGTCAATGATCAACACTGACTACTCCTGTTCATGATGGACATGGTTGTCACCCCAGGGGTGAATTTGTGGTCTCTTATCCATTTGCCTAGGTTGTACTTGAATAGGGTCAGGGAGGAACTCTGTATCACATGAACTGGAAGTTTATTCCAGAGGAGTGGCAATCACTGGGAGATGTATCTCTCTGTCCAGCATGTTATGTTTATGTCACAGGCTAGGTTAAGATCCCTAGAGTGAGTACCTCTTGTGCCATTTGACTTGCAAATGTGCAACATTCCCATTGGCAGGGTCAGATACTGCCCTGTAGGCCAGGCAAAAGTTGCATCTCAGCAGCCTGCAAGATATTATCCACTTAGGTCATGGTTTGGAGGCTCTGCATTTTTTTTTATGAGAAACTCTGTAGTTTCTCCATCTGCTGCAGGTGTTGTGTGAGGTACATGCAAAAGGGAGCATTGTGCTCTATTAATGGTCTGATGAAAACCGGGTACAGTGGAGTTCTAACATCCTTAGACTTGGATACAATGCCCTTACTTTTGAAATGCGCAGTGTAGAAGGCTTTCCTTACCACTGTGGAAACATGGTGGTTGAAGTTCAGATCGCTAACAACCTGTATTCCCTGATCTCGCACCACTGGTTTTGAACTTAGGGAGGTGTTTTCAATATTGTAATTAGCAGGAAATTTTGCTTTGCCAAAGGGGATAATAATCCACTATTCTGCATTTAATTTTAGACCATGGCTGTGGTACCAGTCATTTGTCTGTGTTAGCCTCTCCTGTAATATGTTAACATTGTTGGGGGACTTAATGATTGCACCCAATTTGCAATCATTAGTGAACCTGGTAAGCCAAAGGCTATCTACTTTAGCCAGGACATCTGAGAAATGCACTCCAAACAATAAAGGGCTCAGTGCAGATCCTTATGGTACATCACTGCTGGTGGGTCTACTGCATACCTTTCAACCTTTTGGAGCAAGAAATCTGGACAAAGCCGTAAATTATGTGGATCAAAAGCCCCCAAATAGGAACAATTTTTAAATATTGCTCATACAAACCTAGAAAGTGATAGAATAACCAGTTTTGCATTAGCATGAATTTGTGAAGGGTATGAAATCTAAAACTCAAATGTCTGTCATTATTTTTTAACTTCAGTCTTTAATGATCTGCCACTAATTTGCCAGAAAAGCACAATTTTATGAAAAACTGACCAAAATCTGAGGCAAAAATCTGGACATTCTCCGAAAATTTGTACACTTGAGAAGTATGGTACTGGTTGAGGTGGAGTGACCAACTTTGACAGTATGTGTTCTGCCAGTGAGCCAACTGGCTATGCATCTAATGACATATGGGTTTATTCCCAGCTGGGATTGTTTCTTAATAATAACTGAATTGGGGGATTGTGTCAAAAGCCTTGGCTAGGTCAAGATATGTCATATGCACTATCTCACCTTCATCCAGGCCTTTGGCGACTTTCTCAACAAAGTCTACTAAGTTTAATAAGCATGATATACCCTTAACAAAGCCAAACTAGGTTGGATCTAGAGTCTGAAGGCCACCTATATCCTTGTTTATAAGGTCCATGATGATTTTTTCCATGGCCTTGCAGATGAGGCTGGTTAGAATTATGGGTATATAGTTCCCAGGGTTGGTTGATGGCCCCTGTTTTTACAAGGGGATTACTGTCTTTGTTCTTTACTCTACTGGAACAAAACCAGTTCTCAGGCTATGGTTAAAGATAACACCAAGTAGGTCCACTAGGTCTTGTTTTAGATTGCTTAGTACGCAACGTGGGATGTTATCTAGTCCCACTGAGGCTGTGTTTTTGGCCTCAGAGAGTTCGGATATTACCTGATTTCTAGAGATACTAGACAGAGGACTGGTGTCAGGTATACTTTGTGGTATAGCTGGTGGGGGGGGGAGGTGAAGTTTGCTTCAAGTCTGTCTGCTAGCAGGTTGGCAGTTTCATTTGGCATAGTCTGAGTGATGCCATCCATTACCAGTTTGGGAAATGACTGTACATTCCCGTTTAGATTTTGGATGTAGTTAAAGAATACCTTATGATTATCCTTCACTAGATATACTATTTTAGCTTCATAGTTCACTTTAGAGGACTTTACAAGATTTCTGATTTGCTTGTTCAAGCTGTGGAGTGAATTCTTCCTCTGCTGAGGCAGTTTCTTCTTGTTCTTAGACATCAGTTTCTTCCTCTTGTTATATAACCTGTTTATACTTGAGGTCCACCAGGGTGGCTTGTTTTTTTTTTTTTTGAGGAGGACTTGGTTTTGATCCAGTCAGGTACAGCTGAGTCTATACAGCTGTTTAAGTGTTTAAACAGGGCATTTGCATACACCTCTACATAGGAGGAGTCATTGTTGTCTGTGATTTCAGGAAAGTAAAAAACTTTTTACACCATCGGTTAGTAGGCTGTAGTATCATTTGGAAAAGTTTTTAAATTTTTTTTGCTCCTGTGAGGGTGTCAAGCTCAATAGTTACTTCGAACAAGACTGATTTATGGTTTGACCTTACCAAGGAGGGCATCAAACAGGGTGCACTGACCCCCCCCCCCACCATGTTGGTGAGTACTATGTATAGGATATTTGAGCCTCTTGTGGGGGTGCAGACTGTTTCAGAGCATTTGTGTTGACAAAGTCCAGAAACCTCTAGGTGACCATGTTTGTGCTTATGTATGTCTCACGGTCAGTGATGGGATAGTTGAAATCTCCCATGACTAAGGTGTTGGGCTTTATGATGAGTGACTCCAGTAAGTCCAGGTAGGTGGTGCACTTTTGGGAATTAAGTTTATTCCCCCTGTTTTACCTTGTCTGTATTTACTTAAGAGTAAGGAACTCTGCGTCACATGAATTGGAAGTTTATTCCAGAGGAGTGGCAATCTCTGGGGGATATATATCTCTCTGTCCAGCATGTTCTGTTTATGTCACAGGCTAGGTTAAGATCCCTAGAGTGAGTGACTCTTGTGCCATTTGTCAGTTGGTGCATGAGTTATATTTGATGTATTTTTTTTACAAGTTTATGGTGAAAGTTCTGACAGAGAATTTTAGTGATAAACTTAATACCAATAGTAGTCCGGATGATAGCTTCTGTTCTTGCACTTCTGATGTGAATGAAGCTAATGCATATTGTTTATTAAATACATCAAAGGTTAAGTGTAAAAGCCTTTTTATACCTCCCTTTGTTAATGAATGTAGCTGTGGCTGACTAAGTTTGCGGACGACTGCAAACTGGGTACTGTAATAGAGTCTCCGGCAGACATGGAGATCCTCCAGAAGGGCTTAAATGAGATTGATGCATGGTGTCAAAGCCATGGTGTCAAGCTAAATGCAAAAAAATGCGTAGTAATCCCCTTTGGAAAAAACAGAGTACCCGCAAACTGCAACATAGGAGGTAATCCCCTGAAATCTGAAGAAGAAATAAGGGATCTAGGGACCCAAGTAGATAGTCAGCTTTCCTTTGATAACCATGTTGCCAAAGTGGTTAGAAAATCCTTCTATGTGACCCATCTGATCACGAAAGGGTTTGCATCAAGATCTAAGGATGTAATGGTGCCCCTCTACTCTTCCCTCATCAGACCCATTATTGAGTACAATGCACCAATTGGAATGTACCTGGCTAGACATCTCCAGCAGCTGGAGAGACCACAAAGGTACCTAACCAAGAGGATTACTGGCCTCAAACAGTTGCCCTATGCAGCACGATTGAAAAAGCTAAGACTGTTCTCTGTTGCATACCGCTTTCTCAGAGGCGATCTCTGTCTAACATACAGAGCCATGTCCAACCCAGAATTGTTGAACATGCTCCATCTTAGCAAAACCAAATCTACTTGAGCTACATGCTCTAGGGATATAAACCTCAACACAACAATGAATAGAACATGCTGGAGGGATAGATTCCCTTCGCAGAGACTTCCCTTACTATGGAACAGGGTCCCGATCTACATAAGACAGAGCCCCTCACTATCACTCTTCAAAAGGAACCTTGATGAGTGGATGGGTAACAGAAAGTTCACACTGGGGATCACACCAACAGCACTACTAGATATGGGCCAAGGGTACTAGCTGCTAGTACAGGGGTCTAGGGAACTACTAAAGGGGCGATGAATACCGCACAATATGGCAGGGCTAATATATGCCTTCGGGCAGATAGCCCAGTACCAACCTATGAACCTATAAACAATTTTCTGCAGTATTTCATTTTGCAGTTGAGAATGCTTTTCACAACTTTATGGCTGATAAATGTAATGTTTAATGTAATTTTATGAGAGCTGAATGGTTAGCTTTAAAGGATTTATGTAACAAGAAAAATTTGATTTTTAAAGCAGCTGATAAAAATAATGTAGTTGTTATGCATTACAAGCAATGCATACGCATATGTTTGCATTTAGAAGATCAATTTAGTTATGAAGTTAACATTGATGTATATAACAAGGCATTAAAACAGTTTAGGAAGTTAATAGAGAAAGGAAAAAGGTTAGGATATTTTAGTAAGGAAGATGTTGAAAGAAAATTTAATGTTCAAGGTTGCAGTATTGCTACTTTTTACTGTTTTTCTAAAATACGTAAGAATTTGACTGATCTACCTGGCCGCAAGATTATTTCAGCTTGTAGATATTTTCTACATATTATAGGTCTTTTTCTACATGGCTATCTTTTTTCTTTTGTGATAAGACTTCCTTCATACATTAGGGATACTAAAGATTTTTTGAAAAAAAAAGTCAGGCCTTAAGTGGCCCAAAGATATGTATTGGATGACTCTTGATATAAAACGTTTATATACAAGTATTAAATATGTACATGATGTAGAAGCTTTAATTATTTAGGTAGTAGTCCTGTTTATAATTATATTATTACTCTATTGCATTTTTGGCTTATTCATTTTTCTTACTGTTAATAATAGTTATGTACTTACCATAACTTGGTATCTGTGTTATCTGTAGTCACCATTCATGAAATTTACCATCAAATTCAAGGTACATCCCTGGGGGATCCTTTTGCTCCCATTTATACAAACATAGCTATGGGATTATTTGAGACTGAATATTTATATGGACATATATTTAAAAAATATGTTATTAATTGTTTCAGATATATTGATTCAGTATTTATTTGTGATGGGGGTAGTAATGAAATGAGTGATTTTATTAAGGATTTACAAAATAATAGGTATGTTAGCTTTGATGGTATACAAGTAGAAAAGGTGGTCTCTTTTTTGGATTTAAAATTGAAAGGGTTGAACAATGGAAAAATAAAGATGATTATACCTAGAAAATCTATGGATGGTAGTCAGTATCTACATTGTAGTGGTCAGTATCTCCATGGTAGTAGTTGTCATCCTCCTCATTTGATTTCTTCTTTAGCCTGCAGAGAATTATTGTGTCCATAGACTTTGTAATGATGAGTTTAATTTATTTTTTTAATGAAGCCGAAAAAACTATTAATATGTTTATTACTAAGGGTTATGGGAAGGATTTGATTATGGAATTCTTTCAGACGGTTATTAATAGGTATAAATAATGGCCACAAATTGTTAGGAACTTGAATGTTCAAAATAATAGTAAAATAGTTGATAAAAATAAGAAAAAATATATATTTTGTCACAACATATATTTATTGATAAATTAGTTATTCTGTTTAAATATTACTGGCAGTTTTTGATAAAAGAAAAAGAATTCTTTAAATTATTTAACACACCTTTAATTTCTTATAGATGAGGATGTAGCCTAGGGGGTATGCTTATATACAGTTGTTTTATGCTTCCCACTACCCAAATATATATAACTTTTAGTAATCTTTTGGTGAGTACCTTTCCTTGTGGTAAATGTAGCTGTAAATATATTGTACGTTCTTTTCAGAAAATAAATAATTTATGGTTTAATTCTATTAAAAAAAATCATGTACTACAGAGGACATTATTTATGCCTTAGATGTCATTGTAATTTATTTTATATTAGTGTGAGTAAGACAGCCTTTAAATGTAGGCTACAGGAACATATTTGGGATATAAAAAAACAGCGAGTTGACATTCCCATAGCTTTACATTTTAAGCAACATCATCAAAGCAATGTATTATTATTACAAGGTTCTATTTTAGAACAAGTGGTGGTTAAATTTGGTGAGGACAGTTTACTTAAGAATAAATTATTATATAAAGTGACTATATATATATATATATATATATATATATATATATATATATATATATATATCTTAAAATATGGTACTTTATTACCTTATGGTTTAAATGTGGAATGTAACAGAATGTACTTAATTTGATTTTAATTTATTTAATTTGTTTAATTAACTGCGATTTAGTAATTGTATAAGGGTTTTATATATACTGCTATTCTGTTTTTTGTTTCATTACTACTTGAATGCTTATGTTGAGGTGCTAAATTTCATTAACATACATTTTTTGTTTGTCTGCAGCCTTCTGTATTTGTGTTGCAATATATTGTATTTATTTTAGTTGTTTTGAGGGTTTGTGCTTTTCTTGGCTTTAGATAATTGTAACTGTTGAATTAACATCGTGACCCCATGTGCAATATGGGAAAAAGGGGTTGAGGATGGATGAATGGAACTTTTCTTGGTTTATGGTGGGGAACTATAGCTAACAATGATATGGTAGGGTATTTTGCCTACAGTTAATTGGACATGGAGTAGTTTGAGACAATCATACTGTTTGATCAGTCTTGAGGTGTACTTGGGCTTAATGAAGATGGATGCACCGCCACCTTTGGTTCTTTCATGTTCATTTTGTGTGGAAGGCATTGTGGCATTGCCCTACCTGGGTGCTGTCCATGGCCTTGAAACATGCCTCAGTGACCACACAGACATCAGCATCTTCCAAGGTAAGGAGTGCTTCCAGGGAGTGCAGCTTCCCTTTCAGACTCCTAGCATTAAGCAGCAAAATCTTTAGTTTGTCTTGAGTGGATTTTGTTACATTGGAAATTTTGTTGTTTTGACATTGCCTAAAAAAGGCACTATGAGGGAGGCCTGTAACTGAAAGCCTAGAAGAGACAGAGTCAGATCATCTCTGGTAAAGTAGCATGGCCTGTCGACCATGTCTTCCCAGGCTGAAAGATGCTGGATCCCCCTGGACTGACACCAGAAGCTAAGCTGATTTTTGAAGTTGATCATTTTTGTTTATATTGTGGCATAATCCTGGGTGAAGGTATAATGCTGCTTAGGGCTAGGGTCATACCTGTCTGAGACATGTAATCTGATAGTTCAGTCATGTCTCTCTTCATATAGCTCAGAGAGGTGCATCTCAAGTCATTCACCCCAACATGGACTATGACAGAGTCATAACAGTAATTATTGCTGAGTGACTTGAGTGCATGCAAGATTTGATGGTTCCTGGCACCTGACAGGCAGCTGACCATGACCTTCTCTTTGTCCAGCCTGATGAGGGGTGTCACAAAAGGAAATACTGCCAACCCACCTATCTGGAATTTTGTAAATATTTATATGTCATTTGTGCATATTAATTTGACTTCTATAGAAGTGTGACAGAGGGAGATACTGTCAGCATAGGGTCTATATTAAATCAGTGAATGCTTAAAATAGTGAACACTGACTTATTGACCCTTTAAAAGTGAAAGCTTGTAATCCTGAAGACACGGAACAGCAATTTTTTCCCAGGGAAACAAATCGCTGTTCCACAAAAAAAATGTTCAAAACACTACATAAAGTGGAGAGCTGTGCCCCCACACCCCCTGATGTGGGGGGACTGTGCCCCCCACACCCCCCTATTTAAATATAACAACTTCGAGATCGCACCACAGTTGAGGAAATAGCAAAGTCCCAAAAACAGCTCAGCAATTTTTTTCCCCTGGGAAAAAAAATCACTGTTCCGTGTCTTTGGGATTTCAAGCTTTCACTTTTAAAGGATCAATAAATCAATGTTCACTATTTTAAGCATTTGCTGTTTTAATATATACCCCCATCACTGCTGTCTGGAATTTTGTAAATTGTTGTGTCTCATTTGTGAATGTCAACATGATTCATATGCTTGTGTTACAAATGTATTAGAACTGTATGTTATGTGTATATCAAACTGCTGGTACAGAAGTGTGTGTGAAAAGGATTTATATAGTACTGAACTTAAAGATGTTTCCATGGTGTACCCTACTGCAAAAGAACAGAAATGCATATAAACTATTGTACCTGTATAAACGTATATGTTTTAACAGTGGGAACTAGAACATAGAGGGTTAACCTGCAGAACTTCAAGAAAATAGTTGAAATTAAAATTTTTATAACTGTGCTATAAAAGTTAGTTTCAATGCAGCAAGGAAACCGGATGCCTAAAACTAGGGAGCCTTCTGCATTGTGTTGTAAGTGTTTGTTTGTTTTATGACTTCCAGTATCTGCAAACATCTGAGGTCTATGTGTTTTCACAGATAGATACTAAATGCTACAGCTGCATCAGTGGGGGTTGTTTGTTAGCCTGGGAACTGAAGTCAGGTGACAAATAGTGATGCCATGCCACAAGTAGCCCAGCAGTAATATTTTATATTAATTTAAGAAGTCTCTGTGAGAGAGACTGGGCATTTTGTATTTGTCTTTGACCTTACAGCATCAGCTGGGGGAATCCACTCACCACATCTGCACTTGCCTTGCTGTAAGTAAATTAACTAGGGTACAGTAATTAATCTTAGATTCAGTTAGGAATATAGTGAAGTATAGCTTAGATGTTTTCTGTATTTATTTGAGACTGTCCTGCAATGTTGTTTTAAATATTTCCTGTGATTTTGAACTCTTGATATCACTGTGAATACATATTTAATATTGTCTTTTTTTTATTATTTATTAGAAATTTTAAGCTCTTAGCGGACTTGCATATCTGTGTGGTGACACTGTGCTGGCCACTCCTAATAGCCTTGCTCTTGGATTAATATTAACATTGCACAGTAAGATTGGACACCCTTTGCTAAGGGCCTTAAAGTAGTTGATAAGTAGTGGCTGGTGACAGTAATAACTACCTTATAGTCTGGGGAGAAGGGGGCATAGCTACTAAACCTGTGCTCACCTTTCCCAGGTGTGTGTGTGTGTGTGTGTGTGTGTGTGTGTGTGTGTTTGTGTGTGTGTAAATCAAACCTCAAATTGTGTGTGTGTCAGCTACTTGGATAGGGACACAAATCACTGATTAGATAGATCAGGTACTGGAGGTCTTTGTTTGGCCACTCAGCTGAGATCTCAACCCTATAGCTGTGCCAGTGGGGAGTCTTTTTGGGGATCTGGAGAAAGAGGGAGAAACTGGCCCCAGACTGACTGTGGTCTCTGTGTGCCCTTATAGGAAATTGCACTTTACTGTGTGTGTACTTGTCATCCTCCCAGTGTGTACATCCCCCACTATTGCCAGTGGTGAGGATTGAGGCTCCTTGATTACTGGGCCAGTGCTGGGGGTCACAAGGGGGACATCTGTGTGTCTAACTATACAGTCACCTATGAGTAAGACATTAAGTTTTGAGGTGTTTTGCCTTAGGGGATTATTTGCTGAAACACTGTTGTATGTGTTATGTGTAGTGGTTACTATTTGCATAGCAGTGTATGCAAGTATTTTAAGTTTTGGTGGTCTCTGATCTTTTGATAGGATTTTGCTGAGTACCTCCTCATAGGTGGGTGTATATGTTGTGACCTAATGTGTAAGAGGTGGTGTGTGTGCGCTGACAACCTGCTTGATGTCCAGTTTGTTGTTACGTGAGGCACATGACTCTAATTTCATAGTGTAATTACATCTTTTACTTAGGGTATTTGTTTTAGGAGTAAGTGGTTGTTATTAAACATTAAGCAATTACTACATTGCCTCTGAATGACCATGTCAGTCAGGCTGGCCAGAGAAATGATGGGAAACTACCCGTCCATTATAGCAAGGTTTTTTACCATATGTACTATTAGGGAAGGGAGTGGGCTAGTTGGGCTAGTCTTTTACACTAGGACTAACAAAGGGGCTTGTTCTGTTGAAGACTAGGAGTAAGTGTTGCAACAATGGTCAGGCACAGCTGGGTTGCCCATAATCTTATGCATAACTTCTGTTCCTTGGGCTCATTGCTTGCAAAAACAAAATGTGTTGTTCAAAATTATTTTAGAAATTCCAGGTTTCCTACAGTAATTTTTAATCTTTGGAATAATCTTCCATCAGCTTTTTAAACCTGTCTTATATTCACCATCGGGCATGCCTTCTGCATCCATTCTCTAACTGGTCCTGATATTTAAGACTGGTCTTATTCACCTTCTCATATTTCTTATCATTCCTTGCTGCCTCATTTTCCTTTTATCTTCTGGACTCTGGACATCATTTTCTGATATTTTTCCTAACTTTTCCATGCCATATTCAGTTGACATGTTTACTTTCTATCAGTTCTTATTCTGTAGCTTCAGTGGTACCTCGTCAGTTTAGTAGTGTTGTTACTCTCTGGATTTCAGTGTACCTCTCATTCCCTGTCTAAAGAAGGAATTTGAGTGGTGGATTCAACAGTTTGCTGTCAAACCAGGCCTACCCTTTCAGCCTCCAGTCCCTTCTCAAGAACTGTTCACCGATGCCTCAAACATGGGGTGAGGGCTTTTTATGGTCACCTGAAAGTTCAGGATCTCTGGTCCCCCATCAGACGTCAGACCCTATCAACATCAAGAAGATGAGACATCTGATTCTGCCATTTCAAGCTTATTACCTTGTGTTCTCTCCAGGCCCCATGATGGTGTACACAGACAATTCTGCAGTGAAATGGTATGTCAACAAGCAGGGAGGCACAAAATATTACCTCCTCTGCAAGATGGGTCTTCAGGATTTGGAAGTGGCTCTCAGCTAGCAGTTAACTCTTCAGGCAGTATATATTCCTTGAGAACACAATCTAGTGGCAGACACTCTGAGCAGATCCAAAACACAGGCTCATGAATGGATACTTCACAGAGATGTGTTTCTGGGCATTGTCCATTGGTGGCATATTCCTCAAGTAGATCTTTTTGCCTCCCCTTTGAAAAGACAGCATCCTCCATTCTGTTCCAGAGTGTCATGCCAACTGGCATGGAAGATGGATTCCCTTTCTTTCTTTTGGAAGGGGATATTTCTAAATGCTTTCCCTCCTCTTCCACTACTTCCAAGAGTCCTGCAGAAGATTCATCTGGACTCCCCAAAAACCTTGATAGTGATTTCTTCTTGCCCAAGACAACACTAATTCCCTCCCTCTTGATGCATCTAGATAGAGCCAATCACAACAATTTATCTCACTGGGTGACTCTCCTCACACATGACAAGGGGTCTCTCACCTATCCACTCTTTAGCTGACACTGTGGGTGATAGGGTTTTGATCCCTTTCAGGCACCTCTTTTCTGAGGACATGCTCAGGGTTTTATAGGAGGCAAGGGATCCCTCAACCAGAAAATCTGTCTGGAAAAGATTTTCTGTCTGGTGCCGTACTTGTAACCAAGACCCTTTTTTCATCGGGGGTCCCTCTGGTTCTCTATTATTTGTGTGAGTTGCTCCAGTCTGGCCTGGTCTCTTCTTCTGTGAAGGCCCATTTGCCAGCCATGTTTGCTTATCTGTCCTTGAATCCTCCTTTTGCTTCTCATTTTCAGGTCAAACAATTTCTTAAAAGCATCCTGGATATTAGGCCTCTGAGGAAATCTATTCCTCCTCCTTGGGACCTTAATTTTGTTTTGGAAAATTTGACTTAGGCTCCTTTTGAGCCTGCAGATTCTGCTTCTTTGTGACATTGTACATGAAAGGCTGTTTTGTTGCTGGCTCTTACTTTTGCTTGGAGGGTTTCTGAGCTCCAGGCCTTTATGGTCATTCTCCTTTTTTGTTTTTTCACAGAGACCCTTCATTCTAATCCTTGTTTTATACCCCCGGTAGTTTATGATTTGTCCTTGAATCAGTCAGTACAGCTTCCTTCCTTTTTCCCTTCTCCTCAGTCTGCTAGTGATAGGGTTCTGCATACCATGGATTTGCACAGACAGCTCGTTTACTATTTGGATAAACAACAAACTAGTAATCTCACACAGATAAAACAAACCACAGAAACAAAAATCTGATGGAACCAATGATCTTCTTCTTCTTTTGGCTTTCCCGGTTAGGGGTCGCCACAGCAGATCATCTGTCCACTCATGATTGGCAGTAGAGTTTTTATGGTGTCAAGTTGCCAGCCCGGCACCCAACCTTCCACAGAAAGCACACACATGCACACACTCATACCTAGGGCCAATTTAGAGTGCCCAGTCCACCTACAGCATGTCTTTGGGATGTGGGAGGAAACCGGAGCACCCGGAGGAAACCCACGCGACCACAGGGAGGACATGCAGACTCCAGACAGAAGGCACCCCAGCCAAGAATTGAACCGGAGAACCTCTTGCTGTGAGGTGACAACGCTAACCGCAGCACCACTGTGACTGCCCAATGGAACCAATGATGCACCATGAAAAAAATGCAATTTAATGTTAATAACTCATAGAAATACACATTAAAATCAAGTTAAGCACTTTTGTTTCTTGCATTAGAAACTTCACCAGAAAAACTCCAACCCCTATGAGTACTTTTAAAACACAGCAAAAATATCACATGTTAAAAAAGAACCAGTAAATGTTCTGGTCTAATTAACATCTTTACACATCAACATATTTCAATTTTAATATCAGATTAATGGACATAGAGTCAATCAAACCAGGAAAGCATCTAATATTAAACATTAACTGCCATTTAAGTTCACATTTGTTAAGATATTCATCAATATATAAGCCCCTAGAATCTTTTAACACTTGCTATAATATTAAAAATTCAAACTGATCATTATGATGTACCTGAATATGCCTATATAGAGCATTAGAAGTCTTTTTATTTTTTATGTCCTGAATATGCTAATATATTCTGTTCTTCAATTTCCTGCTTGACGTCCCAGTGTAGAATGAGGAACACTCACTACAGCAGGCTAAGTACACACATTGTTTACTGCTACAATAAAAATGGCCATTAATAGACCGTTTTTACCATTTAAAATATAAGACTCTGTTGTCTTAATGTACAGGGACTGAGAACTTGTTGTTGTTGTTTGTCTTTCGGCTTTTCCCGGTTAGGGGTCGCCACAGCAGAACTCTGGTCCACTAATGATTGGCAGTTGTTTTTTTATAGTGTCGAGTTGCCAGCCCGACGCCCAACCTTCAACGAAGGCATGCCCATTCAACGCATGTCTTTCAAATGCCCACTCGATGGGGGGGAGGACATACAGACTCCACACAGAAGGCACTCCCAACCCAAGTCGAGAATAATAGCCTATCAGCGAGTGGAATGGCCAAGTCTAACCAGTGTTTTAATGATTTATCCTTCTTATTAACAGTGATTGGTTGTTCAGCCAGCTTATTTAAATCATCTATATCATACCAGAAAATATTCCAGTACTTAATCAAACAGTCACTGATGACTTTACTGTCTAAAGTGAATGTACCAATGTAGTTTCTTGTTAAAAAAAAAAAAAAAAACTTATTTCTTATTGTTCATAAATATATCATGATTACTAGAACCACCAGCAGTAGAATTTAAAATTGGGACATAAACACCAGTATTTCCATTTCATTATAATTCAATGGGATATCTCCTATTGATGAACATATCCATTAAAGCCTCACATTCTACCAGAAAAGTAGCTGTGTCTGAAGTCATGTGCGTTAAATGTACTAGCTGGTCGTTAACAGCTTCTTTCTTTTCTGTGAATGGATGCCAGCTCTTGTAATGTAGGTACAAATTAAAAAATGTGGGCTTATGATGAATGTTAGAAACATAACACATGCTAACTGTATCTTTTAACAGCTTTACGTCCAAATAAACAATATTATCATAATTGTATTGATATGTAAAATTAATGAAATCGACTGATTAGTATAAGACAAAAATTCCTGAAGTTTGTCTAACGTGTCTGTCCATAATACAAAGACATTATCCAGAAACCGTGTATAAAATGCCCATGAATTCTGGCGTTGTCTATTGACCATAACCAGGTTAGCAAAACTTGGGGCACATGCCGCCCCCATTGCTACTACTCAGACTTGTTTATAAAATTTTTGATTACAGTAAATGAAATTTTTATCAAGCACAACTTCCATTACAGTGATGATAACTTGTATTTTATCGTTATTACCGAAACTTGTAGGCATACCTTTTTCAATTTGACTGAGGTTGAAAGAACAACTTTAAAAACTATTTGCGATAACAGTAGCATCAGGGTCATAAAGCCTGATAAAGGGTTTGGCCTGGTGGTCATGAACCAAGCTGATTATAACACCAGAATGTCTATGTTATTAACAGGGGAGGAATACAATGTAATATCTCATAGTAGGACCGACACGGCATACACTAATATTGATTATATCCTCTCTGATATGGTTTATCAAAATCAAATAAGGATGAGTTTGAATTCATGAATAATACCAAGCCAGCTATGGCTGGTATATTTGGTATTCCTAAATTACATAAATTAGTCAATTCCCCCTCCTTGAGGCTAATCGTTCATGCTACATGTTCTAAAATTTATTTCATTGCTAAATACATTGATCATTTGCTGAAGGGTAGTTTAAGTAAACTTGGTTACATATGCAAGGGCATTTTTTAAAAAGAATTAATGAATGTGAGTTAGTTTTGAATGGCATATTTGTCACTATCGATGTAACTAATTTATGTTTGCCGATTCCTCATGCATTGGGTCTTGTTTGGCTTGAAGAACAACTTTATGATTTCTCGACATTTCCTCTGCTGCTACATTTATTTTCACTTCATTCTTTCTAGAATTTAGTCTGGAGCTGTCAAAATTCTAAATATACATGTTTTTTCTCAGCAGTAAGGTTTCGTTCCCCACCTATGCTGCAGCTACATAATAAATCATTGAAAAAAATGCAAAACCAAACAGACGTTTTAAATTGTTAACAGTTTATTGAGCTACACTGAATAATGTGTTAGCACTAAACGTGTACATATATCATTTGCCCATGTATACCAGCTTCTGCATACACGCTCCAAGTGCAATGTATAGAAATGCATAAAAGGAGAAAAATAACAGCAAGAAGAGAAAATTTCTATTTCTACTAGCTGGGATATTTTAATCCTAAGTGCTGTGACCCATTCAGAGCCATAACGTGTCCCAGTTCCTGTTCAACTCATTTCTACTTCCATCTGCTATTATTTTAAATGACGGTGGTGTTTTTCAGTCTGTTCCAGATATGTCTGAAACAACTATGGCTTTACTGGTGACCATTTCAGATTCAAATGGTTCTCTGGTTTTATTTCCATTTATGCAAATTAATACCGTTTTATTCTTTCATATAGTTTTTGGAGTACTTCTCTGACTCTAAACTGCTATTTTCTACTTGTGATACTGAATTTCTAGCAACCTACTTTATGTATTTAAGAGGGGGTGGTGGTCTTCTCACTTCTTTGTTATCTGATATTTAACTGTTAGCTAGAGGGCTTCCTCTGTACTTTAAGTGCTAGCCACAAAGTTTGAGAATTAATTTTATGCTCAACTTCTGAGAGACTTGGTTGGCTACAAGCACCTGCATTAAAAGCTGAAGTACAAGTGCAAACTTACAGTACTGTATTTTAGTCTTCTGTTAAGTACAAACGTGTGTACATGAGCTGTGCCAGTGGGGAGGCTTATTGGGGATCTGGAGAAAAAGGCAGAAACCTGCCCTGGACTGACTGTGGTCTCTGTGTGCTCTTAATGGAAATTGCACTTTACTGTGTGTGTACTTGCCATCCTCTCATTGTGTATGTTCCTTACTGTTGCCAGTGGTGAGGATTCAGGCTCCTTGATTAATAAGCTGGTGCAGGGTCATCACATATTAGTTGGTTAGCAGTGGTGGGATATCCACATCACATATTAATTGGTTGACAGTGGTGAGACAGACACATCACCTATTAGTTGGCTTGTAGTTGTGTGGATATTGAATTCCTGTAGCCTTTGTGCAGTGCTCACTGAAGATATTTGTACTCTCAATCTGCCACACAGTGAACATTCATATGTTCATTACACAATTGTTTTAGTTTTGTTTGTTAGCTTAGCTAATCAGGGAGAGAAGGCAAGCATGTCAGCAGAGGAGTATGTCAAGCTGACAAGGAGCCAGTTGGCTGAAATGTGCCAGGCTAAAGGAATGATGCATGCCAACATGACTAAAGCAGACATGATTGCAGCTTTAGTCACAGCTACATCACAGAATAGCAACCAGGAGGACAATCAGACTGGCCGTGGAGATGTACATCTTTCAGAAAATGGACAGCTCAACCTTTCCACAGAGAACTTAAAAATCCAACTGGAGTTAAAGAGACTCAAGCTGGAGGCCAAGCATTTGGAAACAGAAGCAGCAGAAAGACTGAGACATCTGGAGGCTGAGGAAAATGAGAAACTGCAATGTCTGCAGGCGGAGGAGAATGAGAGGCAGAGGTAACATGAGATGCTGACTCTTCACCAGAGTGATGGAGGTAATGGGGAAGGGAGATTGAGAGGATATGTAAACAGTATAATGTACTAATGTAATAACATGTAAATGTTGACCAAGGGCTCTGAGTATGGTTCCTGACCCCTTTACTCCATGGTAACCATGTAACTATTCTTTCCAAATTGCCTGATACTGATTGTTTAAATTATAATGTTGTAAAGAACTGTTTGCTAGAATGTTTTAAGTTAACACCTGAAGCTTATAAGAAAAAAGTTTTGTTAGCATAGATGCAAGGCAGATGAAAGTATGTGTGAATATGTTGCTGAACTATGCACTTATTTTCATAGGTGGGTGCGTGAATGTCAGGTCACCACTTTTGAAGGGCTGGTAGACCTTTTAGTGAGGGAACAAGCCCTTAGCACTTTGCCTGAGGACATGAGAATCTGGTTAGCTGATAGACAATGCACTACTGCAGATGAGTTGGGGAAGAAGGGAGACCTATACTTAGCAAGCAGGGCATCACTGCACAGGAAAGGGACATCCAGTGCTGCTCATGGGTCTAAGGGAACCCATGGTGGGGAGACCAGACTGCCCCAACAGAGTCTTCTAGTAGTAGGGGAAGCCACTAGTCCAGTACACATCCAGGACTAAGGGTTAAATGTTTTAAATGCAACCAGTGGGGCCATGTAGCATATAGATGTCCACGGTGGAGAAGAAAAGGTGGGAGAGCCAGAAAGTGGGAATGACAAAATTCCAACAGTAGGTTGTCTCAAGACAAGAAGGGTACCAAACTACCACAAGAGGTTATATCCTGTTTTAGTGAATGGGAAAGAGGCCATGGTTAAGAGTAACACAGCCACTGACCTAACCATTGTGAAGCCTGCAATGGTTACAGAGGAGCACTACTTGCTTGGGCAGTCTACTCCAGTCAGAGCTCTGGAGGGACCCCATTCCAAATACCTCTGGCTAGGATTCACCTTGACTGGGAGGGTGGAAAAGGAAACCAGCAAGTAGGTGTGTTTGTGGATTTTGATAATATAGTACCATGTGTGCATGCAGTTACATGCAGTCAGACATAGGGACAAGCATATGGGTCTGGTAGCCTGGTGGAGACCCAGACAGACTACACCCTTGCAGCCTGGTTACTTTGGGGAGGGAGCTACCCTGTTGCAGTGAGTCTGAAGGTGAACCATAGCTGGTTTTTGATACTGGTGTTCCCTTGGACAGAGTGACTGCAAGAACAGAGGTGAGTAGTAGTCATAGTACCCAGGCTGACAGTGAGACATTGTTGTCAGAGAATGCCAGACTTCCTGTGGAAGGGGAGTGGGAAGGATTACTAAGAGAGAGTTGAGTCAGACTCACCTCTCAAACCCTGCATTACAAGGTAGCTAGTGAGGCACCTGATTACCAAAGGAAAGGGGAAGCTGTATACTGGAATGAAGGGTTACTGTATAGAGAGTGGACCCCTGAGGGAGGGCTATTGGGTGACAGAATACAGCTGTTGGTAGTGCCCAGAGCTTACCATCTGGTACTTCAAGCCGGTTTACTATTGTTTGTGAGAACAACATTCTATCGGCTGCAGTGTGCCGAAAAACAGAATGTCGAACGCATTTGCATAAGTAGAAATCGACTATCTGCTCGGAGATCATGGTACAGTGGGGAGTGGAAATTCATCCACATCCCCACTGTAGTGCGATCTCGGAGTTAGAATATACTCATATGTGGGATGCAGGGGGGCTTGCCTTTTTGCAAAAACGTGATAGCTGTATAGGAGTTTGATTTCAGCTCCTATATGGCTATCACGTGGTGGTTTCAACAACATGATCGAGTCAAATGTGTCGAGCATTTGGTTTGACATTGTGAAAGGTATTTTTTTTTACTTTCGGTATTACCATTCGTTTATTTGAATGGAAAGTGTTTTTCTGTTTGAATAAACAATAGTAAACCATTCAAGCCATAGCCCATGATATTCCCTTTGCAGGTCATATGGGGATAAAATGTACTGAGACACATATTGTGCATAACTTTTATTGGCCTAGGATTTCCAGAGATGTATCAGGGTACTGCAGGACCTGTGAGCAGTGCCAAAAGGTAGGCAAGGCAGGAGACAAGGTGAAAGCTCCTTTGATGCCTTTGCCTGTGCCTGAGGAGCCATTTCAGAGGGTAGCTATGGATATACTCCAAATTTCACAGAGAAAAAGTATATCCTAGTGGTAGTAGATTATGCTACCAGATACCCTGAGGCAGTGGCTATGTCCTCCATTGAGGGAGAAAAGGTGGGAAATGCTTTGTTAGAGATTTTCAGTGGGGTAGGTTTTCCCAGAAGAAATACTGACTGACAGAGTTGCTAATTTCATGTCAGACCTGCTGGCTTCTTTGTGGAAGTAGTGTGGGTTGAAGCACCTAAAGACCACCCCTTACCATCTCCAGACTAATGGTCTTGTTGAGAGGTTAAACTCTAGACACAAGACAATGCTACGGGCATTTGCAGACCAGTTTGAGGGACTGAGACAAATATTTGCCCCATCTGTTGTTTGCTTACAGAGAGGTTCCCTAGGAATCCACAGGTTTTTTTACCCTTTGAGTTGTTGTATGGGTATAAGGTGAGGGGACTTTAGATATGATTTGAGATGAGTGGGAGGGTGAGTGTAAATCCCACAAGAAGTCTGTTGTGGCATATGTCTTTAACCTCAGGACAAGACTCAGGATACTCATGAGCATGGCCCAGGGGGGGAGCCTGGCAGAAGTCCAACAGCAGAAAATGTCTGGTATGACAGGAATGCTCGAGCTAGAGAGTATGCTGTAGGGTAGCAGGCAATGGCTCTCATTCCTGTTAGACACAACAATCTGCAGGCAGCTTGGAATGGACCCTACAAAGTGGTAAGGAAAGTCAGTGATGTTATCTACATGGTAGAACTGCTAGGCAAGAGGCAGGGGCACAAATTGTACCATGTTAACATGATAAAACCTTACCATGATAGGGGAGCCTTGTGCTGAGTATTTGCAATGGATTGTAGGAGGAGTCTGAGGGGAATCTGGTGAAGCAGCTCCTCAGTGAAACTTGAACTGACACCTCAGTGGGAGGGGTAGAAATGTCCCAAACTCGCCATTTTCATCTGTGTCCTCTTTACCCAGTCCATTCCACTACTATATGATCTTGCATAATTTAAGATAGTTTAATGACATCCATCTCTTGCATAACACTGCAATGGCATTTGCATTCAAAGTGGACTATATGACTGCCTGCAGCAGTAGGAGATGGGAGGTAACATGTAGTGAGCAAAATGATGATAAATCCTTCTGCGGGATAGCAAATGTTGCAAGTCCTCATTCTGACACTAGGTGCACACAGCATTTTTAAACATTTGAAAATTCTGATAGAAGAGTTACTCTCTTACTCTCTTAAGCATTAACAATCTTTCCGAAAGTTGTTTGTGAGAAGGAACTGTACTGCCACCGGGTGGCTATTAGGAATAAAGCAGGTGCTGTAGAAACTGATTTTTAACAAAGAATGGACGTTTGTATTTGCTCTTTAATAATTGCTCTCGCTATTATCAGGGAAATACACATCCACACCTCCACTTTAAACATGCATGTATATAGGCACGCACACAAAAAGTCATAAATACAGAGACAGTGGTTCAGGTTCAATTACTTTTCACAGACCCCCCCCACACACACATACAAACACAGATATTGAAAGAGGTATTGGGTTCAATGAGCTAAAATATTGGTATCTTGAGATTCAGAACTTCTAAAAAATACTGATTTATTTGCTCATTTATTTAATTTCTTACTTGGCAACTTCAGTTGTTTTATTCACTCATTCATTCATTCAAGCAGTTTTGTTATCGAAGCAGTTCCAGTGAGCCATGCTTGAGACATTATCATAAACTATGCAAATACTGTTGAAGTAATGCACAGCTATGATAGAAACAGAATGAAGAATGTGACAGTATCATTAGCAAAAATCTTACTTGTAAAAAACTGACTATAAATAAAAATGATAAAACAGCATAGGAAAAAGCATAAGCAAAAACTGATAATAGACATTTCAATAAAAGACTAGAAAGCCATCATCCACTACCTCTTTATTGAGCAGTTGCATTTCACTGAAGCACAAAAGAGTGCAAGACATAAGCTAAGGTTAGAAAATAAATTATGAGAAGAGAGATAGAAAAAAATGCATCACAAGGAAAATGACAAGCAAGTGAACAGAGAGACAGACAGACAGGCAGGCAAAAAAAAAACAAAACAGCAAGACAAAAAAAAAGTATATCCAGGCAGAGAAGTGATGACTGGTGTGACTAGAGTAGATGCAGTGAAATAAATGAGTGAGAGAGAGAGAGATGAATAGGGAATGGTGTACCTGAGACTGTACAGCGCCCACAAGTGCATTTTGAAACAGTATAAAAAGGAAGGATAACTATGATCCATTTTCAGTCCTTTTCAGTCAATTTTATTTCACTTGCCAGTTATTCTACTTATACTGTCTGTTGTATCTATATGTTGTGATCCAGAAAAAAACACAGTTATAAGTGCACAATTGCTGAACTTGTGAGTTTATCAGAGCATTTGATTCCATGCAAAAATCCTCAGAACACAAGTATGAAGAAGGCAAGTGACTAGGTTAGCCGATACTACACTTGTATAATCCCATTTTAGTAAAAAGGGGGTGTGAATGAAAGAAAGAAAATAAATACATGAAATAAAATAAATAAACAAAAGGCCCAATGCATGTGTTGAAGATGTGGTTTTGAAATGCCTTGTTCAGGAGAGACGGTTTGTGGGATCTGCTATTCATCTGGTTTGCTACACAAATGACATTGAGGTGATAGAAAGGGTTTGGGGTAAACTGTTGCTGGTGAACTGCAGAATAGCAGTTGTTGCCATTACTTTTATAGCTTGACTATGAGCTCATGATTCATTTTGATTGCAAAGAAGGTATGCTGAAAAACAATTCTGACTGTTAATAATGTTAGGGATTCTGTTTTTTAAATATATTTGTTTTTTATATTGGACTTAAAATATACAAACGTTAGGTTGTACTGCAGAGCCTTATGTCTTGTATATTGTGATTTCATTAAACAAACTACTGTCTTAAAGGAAAATTCCACCTTCTACTATAGTTTAACTCAACTCTTAGGTTGCTTTTCTCCCTACAGTATGATTCCAGTATTGTGTAGGTATTTGAAACCAACTTGTATTTTACAAAGCTTTCATTTCCTTTTCCTGGAATCAGAGGAAGGGAAAGACCACCCACTTTTTTTAAGTTTAACTTCTCACATAATTTGCAGAGGAATTTGTCTACACCTGCATGACACACCACAGACACAGAAAATTTTGTAGTCAGGTGCTGCTGACAATCTTATACTGGTAATTAGTCCTGCTGCTGTAAACAAGACAGAGAGGTGTGAAACTGTTTGCCATTGTGTTTATTGCAGATAGGAAGAAAACTTACAATGACTGACAGCTGCTTCCAATGTAGCCATGCCTTTCATAACAAACAGAGCAATTAGATCAGTCAATGGTTTAAAGGCAGTTGTCACCTCTTTTGACAAATTTACATAAGCAGCATTACAATATTGAGATGCTAAGCTTTAAACTTCAAATGTTTGTTGTTTATACTACTATAAATATTAAGGTAATTTGAATGTAGTATCAAGTGATGTCTGTGACATTTAGACAAATATTTTTTTCTTGTAATTCTTGTAGAGTATCAGCACAATTACCAATATGTGTGTGTGTGTGTGTGTGGGGCTGTCAATTCACCCTGGAGTACAAAAAGATACTTTGAAAAAAAGCATGCAAGTTAGCCACTGTATAGGTTGTAGCAGCACAGTTCCTTAGTATACTGTATAGCAAACCCCGAGAGACACACAAATGAGGGCCATTCAAGAAATAAAAGCAGCAGTCCCCAATTACAGACCATGTAAAAGATGACAGTGACTGACACTAATCCCATTATATGTCAATGGCATGGGAATACACCACTACTTCCTTATGTCTAGCATGACTCGTATAAAGCAAACTTGAAATGGATTATGGGAAAGAGAAAGACATGAAAAAAATTAACATCACATTGATATGTCAAGCCCCATTTACAGATATTTTGCAGATAACATAATAAAATTCTGCTGAACCTGGTTGACTTCTTCAAGGCAGTCACCAAGGCTTTGGATGAAGGTAAGGCAGTGCTACAGCCTACTTCGACCAAACTAGGCATCAATCCTTACATCACTAGATTGGTTGCAAACTGGCTCACAGACAGGACCCACAGAGTGAAAGTTGCAGATTCCAAGTCAGAATGTTGACCAGTCATGAGTGGAGTCCCACAGGGCTCGGTCCTGGGCCCTCTCCTGTTAGGTATCTATTTCTCAGAAGTCCAGGCCAACACAGAAGGACTCTGGCTGACCAGCTCACTGATGACTGCAAGCTAGGAGTCATTATCAACTCCCCAAGTGATGCAGACATTCTACAAAAGGGCTTCTCTGAGACCAATGACTGGTGTCAGAACCATGGCCTGAAGCTTAACGTCAAAAACATACATTATCATCCCCTTTGGAAAAAACTCAGTTCCCATGAATTACCATGTTGATGGGGGCCCACTGAACACTGAAGGGGCCATAAGATATCTAGGCACCCAGGTTGACACCCACCTCACCTTCGACCACCACATTGTCATTGTGGTCAGAAAGCCCTTCTACGTGGCACACCTTATATCCAAAGGTTTTGCAGGCAGGAAGAAAGAGGTCATCATCCCTCATTAGACCAGTCATCAAATAGAACACCCTGTTTGGCATGTACCTGACCATACATCTACAACACCTGGAGAAGCCACAAACGTACCTCACAAAAAGGATCTGAAGCCTTAAACACATGTCCTACATGGATAGACTCAAGAAACTTCAGCTGTTCTCAGTCTCTTATCGTCTACTTAGAGGTGCTCTCTGCTTGATTACAAAGCCATGTCTGGCCCAGCCCTACTTGAAATGCTACACCTAAAGAAATCCCAATCTCCCCATGTCACATGCTCTAGAGAGCACAACCTCATTACTACAATTAACAGAACATGCTGGAGGGACAGGTTCATCTCCCAAAGACTGCCCATACTCTGGAATAAGCTTCCCATTCATGTCAAGCAGAGCACCTCACTGGCCCTCTTCAAGAGAAATCTTGACTAGTGGATGGGTAACAGAAAGTTCACTCCAGTGATCATTCCAGTTGCCCTACTGGATAGGGGCACTGTGAACTAACATCAGGTGGCATGGTGCTTGGGCAATTTCTTTGGGCTAGGCTTCTAAAGGCTCCAAGGCCATTAGCCTAGTACACCATGAACCTGTAAGAAGCAGTCTGAGTGATTCTGATCTGTTAAAATAGCTCAGAAAATAGAGATAAAGGGAAAAAAGAGGTTTTTAGTTCTAAGATGGAGTTTTCCTTTAAGAAGCTATAAAAACAAGGTAACATCAAAGGCCAAATTGGACTGTTTAAGCACAAACCTGAAATCTATATAGCTTAATTTATAATATGATTAATAGTTTACAAACATGACATTTGTCAGCGAAAGAACAAAGAAAAGCAAGAGAGGGAATGATTAAAGGTGCTATATTCTGCCATACTGAACTAGTTTACCGTACTCAAAGAATGGATATCAGTAAGGATCTTCCTATCTTAATTTCCTATCAAGCATATTATAAACCCACTTCTGTGTCTAGACTTGACTCAGGTATTTCAATTTTTTTACACCCTTATTTATCCATGAGGTCCTTCCACTCCTAAAACATGCAGTTTGTACTTTCTTACTGATATTATCCAGATGTTAGGCCTGTCCAAGCCTAAAACAGAAGGGATATTAATTTTTCAGTTTTTATTGCACTTCAATCCATCAAAATAAGATTCTCAAAGATGCCTGACCAGTGGTTCTGCTGTGGTCACCCTAATCTTCCTCCTAGTACAGTGCTTTCTTCTTTAACTAAAGATTAAGGCTTAAAATATTTCTAACAAAGACATGAGTAGCTGTAATACATTTCTGCAAAGTGCTACACTCGTAGAAATATGTTTTTTGGTATCTTCATCACCCTAAGAACATCTGCAACACGTCAGTGAGACAGCCAAATATATTTTAGGCAATGCAGGATTAAGAAAATCCTGTGAAGACATTTCTGTTAGTGATCTTACCACTGGAGTTAATAATTGATTAACGCATTCATCCATCCATCTAGCTAGCTAACTAGCTATGTATTTACTCCTAAAGTCCCTTTTCAGTAGAGGCTCAGGGAGAAAAGTTTCACATTGCATACATTTGTAGAAATAATATGACTTAACAGATCAGCAGAAAATACATAAAAGCATTAACAGTCTATGTACATACATATTCAATAAAAACTCCAAGAAAAACCCAGACAAGTTAGAATTATCACTATATGATACTTTAAACATTCTGTAATGGAGGCCCATGGGGTAGATGCACATGACCCCTTAAAGACATCAAGTGATTCAGCTACACAGCTTCAGAATGCTCATGACTTTTTACTTTTTAAGTCTTTATGGCTACATTCAGGCCAATAAAGCCAAACCCTACTAGTTGTGGGCATGCATGTTTTGGACTTTTTATTGACCTCATCAGCACAGCATAAGTGAATAGCTGGGTATACTTCAGAAACACTGGGTCTTTAAATTGAGCTGACTCCCATAAACATTAAAGTGTCTGCAGAATATCCCAACTAACATCCAAGCCACACACACACACACACACTCAGGCACAGACACACACACACATTTCTAGAATCTGTGTGTTTAATGTCTACCTGCAAACATCAACAAAATCTGTTTGAACATACATAATTTTGAACAAACTAAAGGTTCAACTAAAAAGATCCACAAAGAAAAAATATTTTATTAAAGTGAGGTGTAGGGTTAGGATTGGGAAAGGCACAGCATTAAGATTAGGGTTAGAACCCATTACTAAAGTGAGATGGGGGATATTCACCTACACTGGGACTGTCGATCTCGCACATCTGTTGATCATCTGTGTCAAGTGAACACATGGTGTCGACTACACAGATGTTGACATATCTGGTTGTTCAACCAGCTGCCCCTATTAGTGAATGTTAGAGAGTAAGAACAAATGTTTTCAGCCTACTGGCTGCTTTCTCTCTGAGATCGCATTGCAGCTGAGCAGTGAATTTGCCTGAACTCTGCTGTGGTATGATCTCAGTGTTGATATTATAATTAGCAGGAGACCTTGTTCCCCTGCAAAAATTTTTTACTTTTAGGTTCTGAACATTTTACATTCAATCAAAAGTAATAGCTTTTATTAATTGTGCTGTTTGAGGAGTTTGTTAATTCTTGATATATCTATATGTATATCTATATCTATCTATTATATATATATATATATATAAGAGAGAATTAGCCATATAAAAGCAGAATATTACATGTTTACAGACCAATTTGCTTTGCTTTAAGAGGACATGCACAGTATTCCAAACTGTGAAGCCTGCCAGCCCAGCTAGCTGGAATTTTATAATTACTTCTGTGTCATTTGTGAATAGTAATAGGATCTGTATGCTTGTCTTACAAATGTAAGAAAACTATATGTTATGTGTATGTATATTAAACTGCTGGTGCAGAAGTGTGTGTTAAATTGTATGTTATCTGCTGAGCTTCAGAAATGTAACCACAGTGTAGTACCCTACTGGAAAATAACTGAGTTAATTTGCAAACTATAAGAAAACAAGTGAATTGTTTATGACAGTGTTTATCTCAACTAGGAGACAGAATGTCTGCAGCTAGAAATTCTTCTATTGACTGGAAACAGAAATAATTACAGGTTTCAAAGGTAAAAGTGTTTAACTGTTTTACGACTTCCAGTTCCAGGCAAACTTCTGAGAGAGAGAAGTATTTTTGATACAGAGGTGCTAAATTCTATGTTTCTATTAGCCTAGGAACTGAAGACAGAGGTGACAAAGAATGATGTAATCTGAGATAACCCAGCAGAAATGTTTGATAGTAATTTAAGAAGTATCTCAGAGAGTGAGTCTGTACACTTTGTATCTTGTATTTGGACCTGAAACATCCATTTTCAGTACTTCACATCTGCATTTGCTTTGCTTTGTAAGACTTAGATCATAGTATTTCTCTTAGAGATAGATAGGAATGTAGTAAGATTAGTTTAGATGTTTTCTGTATTTATGTGAGATTGTCCTACAATGTTGTTTTAAAGTATTTCCTGTGACTCTGAACTCTGTTGTCACTATATTGAGTTATTGAGTATTGTCTTGTGCTTTTATTATTAAATATATTTAAACCTTTTAATTGTGGCTGGTTTGTTTAGAGATATTTAAGCTCTTAGAGTACTTATGTATTTGGTGACACTGCACAGGTCACTCTTAAATAGCCTTAAAAGTCATGGACACACTTACCATTTCAATAATAGTAACATTACACAGTAGAATGGGTCACCTTTTGGGAAGGAACTTATAGTAGCTGGTAAGAGTGGTTGGTGGCAGATGGTACTACCTTATAGTCTGGGCAGAAGGAGGCATAGCTAGTGGACCTGTGCCAGCCTTCCCCAGGAGTGTCTGTGTGTTTGTATATAAATCCAGTCTCAACTCAAAGTGTATGTGTGTGTGTGTGTGTGTGTGTGTGTGTGTGTGTGTGTGTGTGTGTGTGTGTGTGAGTTACTTGGGCAGGGACATGAAGCACTGGTTGGACAGAGAGGGTGGTGGAGGTTTTGGCTTGACCACTCGGCTGAAATCTAAAGCTGTGCCAGTGTGGTGTCTTATTGGGGATCTGCAGAAAGAGGGAGAAACCAGCCCCAGACTGACTGTGATCTTTGTGTGCTCTTTAGGGAAATTGTACTTTACTGTGTGCGTACTTGTCATCCTCCCATTGTGCATGTTCCTCACTGGTGCTAGTGGTGACGATTGAGGCTCCTTGATTATTGGGCCAGTGCAGGGGCATCAAACAAGCTATCAAAATTTCAACATTTTTTCTCATCTTAGAATTTAATAGCCATTATATATGAAAGTGACTGCAATAATTTAGTCACTTATACTAGCATATACTACAGAGAGCACACTTGCAGAAGAGTTGGTATTCAGTAATATAAATATCCTTCTTTCACACATTGTAATTGATACTAAAACATGCTGCATGATTCACATATTATATACAGTTGATGTATATTGTTGGGTTGAGATGCATGTTGTCTAAAAGCCTGCTTTCGTCATTACATTGAAGTTTATTATATCTACTAGTAGCCTGTGGCACTTTGTATTCTTTGTGGCATTCACAATGAGATAAAGGAATTTTCTGCAGTACTGAGTGATCTAAGAGTTGGTAAATTTAAAGTAGCAGGCGGGTGTGGGGGTACAGGACTCTCTCTCCAAAAACTTCCTTTTGTATGTCTTTTATTATTGATCTCTTTGAACAACTGTGTTACATTTTTTAAATATACTTTCATTGTGTATCATAGATAGGGTGGTTTGCAATTCAATGTATTTGCTTTATTGAATACTGATTACAGCGAGAATCACCTACTCAGTATAGACCCTACACAAAGACATACTTTATACACTTATTTTTAGTCCCACATATACTCAAAAGAAAGGACTTCCGGTAATCATAAAACCTTCTGTTAGCTCCCCTTGCTGATGCCTGTAGTGGGTACAGAACCTGGTATTCATAAAAAAAACTTCTGTTAGCTCCCCTCTCTACTGCTTGTAATGAAGATAAAACATATTCAGTTTCTTTATCCACTTCTCATATGGCTTTGGCTCCTGGTTTCTGATTCATTTATTTAATAAGTAATTGCAAACTTTTAAACTACACTGTCTTTTTTATAGACTGATAACATAACATTTTGCCATACTCAATTGTGAGTTTGATAAGGGAGATGTGTATTGCCCTTAGTATATCTGCCTTTCTAGATTTAATGAACTCCCTTACACCATGTACTATATTTCTTAGTCATTAAGTCCACATGCTGACAAAAATGGTTGCCAATATCCTGAGCTCCTTAAAGATATTTCCATCATCAATATCTTCCATTTATCTTGTAATTAAAGTTCATATTTCGTGGGCAAAATCATGAGTTTTTTTATGTTAATCTTCATATGACTTTTTCTGCTCTAACATAAAGATATTATAGGCAATTGTGAAATCAGTTATGATCCACGAGAGTTTAATTATATTTACTAAGAATTCAAGGAGTAAAATATGTGCTGTGGAATAGTGATATCAAACTTGTAAAAACTGAAGAGCAATGGACCCTTATAGAACTCCATTACCATAGCCTATAATTTCCCTCTAGTATATTTAGAAAACAAATGCCTGATGTTTCCTCTTACTTAACCATTCCTTATTCCATTACCCAGATTGGCCAACTTATATATTATTTGTGATCAACTCTGTCAAAAGGATAAGTACAGGTTACATCCATGTTTATGCTGTGTTCAGCTGATGTGTTATTACTATTGAAAAATGGTATCATTTCTTACCTCATCTAACAAGATATTTAACACAAATGATGATCACCGATGCCATAGCTCAGGGCACCTTCCACATGCCCAAACCGTCAAGCAGCTCAAGTTGAGCTGACTTTTTGGGCACAAAACCTTCAGAGTTTTATGGCTACCAAAGAGTAAGCTCCTCTGATGATTTTGAGGATCGACAGTTGAGAAGTGCTTTCTTTTGTTGGGCAGATAAGTTCTCTTTATGGAAGAATAAAAATTCCATTTACTTACATTTATTGATGATTTATTACTTTACTTTCAGGAGAGTTATTTTAAATCTAGGAGTGCTGTGTTTTAATCGAATGTCTCAGGACTGTAATATACTTTTTAATCGAGTACTCATTTTTTCTGTTAGTTTAAAAGTAGTGTTTAACTGAAATCATATTTTCTATGGAGAAATTATTTTTCCTTGGTAGGATTGGCATAGTGTTTGAAAGTGCTTTTTATTTTATTTTTTTCTGTCAAAATTATTTGTTTGGCCCCTCTGCTGCTGATATCATCAAAGATTGTGATGAAAATTCTGTCAAAGAAGAAAGTAACTTTAGTGGACTGTAGTTTTGCTGACATTTGCTGCTTGACTTCCCTAGGAAGGAGTGACATTTTCAGCTTGACCATGGAACAGACTACCGGTCTCATGGTTCGTCCTTCTTCCAGCCACAAAAAGAAAAAGTTAAACAGACAGCCTTTGCTACCACAGCGGGCTAGCAATTTGCCTCAGTCAGAGGTGGATGACTTTGCTGTGGCCACTTGTTGTTCCTCAGACCACCCATCTTTTACCTTAGATATTTTGGTGTAGCACCTACAGCCACTCTGGTCCACTGGTTAGCCATGTCCTCTGGGGCTGTTGGAGTCCCATCATTTGGGAAAGGAGATACAGTATTTTCAGTCCTGGGAAAGGGAAAAGATTTTCCTGATGTGCCCAACCCTGGGGAAGCAGATGCTGCCATTAATAACACAGTTGACCCCATTTTTCATGTCAGAATGAAACAGAAAACCAAGCATGTAAGCTACTCCTCTTCAATTATTTGTTAGGCAGGAGTAGTTTATTGGGTGTGGCTCAGGGTTTAATTCAGGTGCTTGATTCTTCTTGTAAAATAGTTTCTGCTAAAAAAAAGAAGGATTTCCTTTTTCCCGAAGAGATTCAAGATTCTGAATCTGAAAAGGAAGATGCAGGGACAGGGTCAGGGTTTTCCCCTCAGATTTCTAATTCAGATTCAGAGGAGAGCTCCGTTTAGGATTCTCCCTGTGGGGGGTTCTTTTTCCCTGACACTATTGCTAGAATGTGCCAGTGTTTTCAGTGGGAGAACACTTAGGTTTTTCAGTCTCTCAGAAAATACTATGAGATGGTACAAAAGGATTTTCCAGAAACTGCATCCATTGCCCCTGTTCTGTCAACTTTAGAGGATGAGTTCTGTCAGCTTTAGAGGATGAGTGTGCTACCATCTGCAGTTTCTCTGTTAGCCAGCTAGCTGTCCCTAAATAGGCAAAAGGGATATATAAAATTCCTCAGCCTTTTAAATCTTTATACACTACTACCAAACCTGCCCCAACAGCTATAGCCTTAGTTGAGCCCAGTACTGCTAGACACTTAGCTAATTCCCATCCAAATCTTTCTGATAAGTATGGGAAAATTATTGATAGGCATAGAAAAAAGTGTGTACTTCTGCAACTTTGGCTTTTAAAAATTTGAGTTGTCAGGCTCACATATTAAGGTTTGTTCTGACAAATTATGAAAATATGAGGAATGTTTTATCTGCAGTTTCTTCCTGTGATGAAAAATCAGCTTTAAATAACTTGGTTTATTATTTTGCACTAGTCACTACTCATTGTTTAAAATGTGTGCATGACGCTGTTGATACTTCTTCTAGGGCTATGGCCACTGGTACTGTTTTAAGGAGGTTTGCATGGCTGCACTCTTAGAGCCTTCCAGATGATTATAAAAATGAGATTTTAAATTCTCATTTGGATAGAGATTTAACATTTGGCTTCTCTGCTGCTGAGATGGTCAAAAATTGTGATGAAAGAGGCAAGATGATCTAGGGAATCTATAAGTTATTTCAGCTGTCCTTTTTCAAATTGTCAAAAGGATTTTTTTTTGATTCTTCCATTTTTGGGTGAAAACAAAATAAACAGACTAGGTGGAATTCAGGTAAGCAGACTTTTAAGAAGGAATGACAAGGGCATTCCAAAAAGAAGTCTTTAACCTTTGAAAACCAAGTAGAGTCCAATATGTCTGCATGACTTTTAAAGAGACCTTGTGACCCACTCCCACCTTGGCCCCCTTTTTTCCCAGAAGGTTTTTAATCTCTATTTTTCTCTTTGGCAACAGATTGCTTCAGACAAATGGGTTCATCAATCATCAAGGTTATAGATGGCAGTGGGAGGAAATTCTTTCTTTCCAGATCAGATGCTTTTATTCTTCCTGTTCTTCATCAAATGCTGTCCCAAGGACTAATAGATCCAGCTCCTCCTTCTCAAGTGGGAAAGGGTTTTAATTCAAGGATGTTCATAATGCCAAAGAAAGAAAATGCTTGAAGACCAGCTCTGGATTTTTCTTTCCTAAACCTGTTTATGATAGTGCCCTAATTCAAAACGATGTCATTTCACAACCTGTCACCTCTTCTTCCTATTTCCAGTTTCCTGGTAACATTAGACTTATAAGATGCTTATCATCACATCCCTGGTCATCCAGACTTCAGATGTTTCTTAAGGATTTGTATGTTTGGATCACATTATCAGTTCTCTTCCTTAACCTTTGGACTATCCACTGCATTAGGTGTCCCCAAAGTATCTATGTCCAGTTATAATTCATTGTAGACTACAGGGCATCCATATTTTTCCATATTTAGACAACTTGCTTATCTTTGCACTCTGTTTTTGAAAGTGTTAGGAATCTCTTTTGGGTGAGAGATATTATACACAAGTTGAAATTCCATAACAGTCAAAAGTCTTCCTTGACTCCATCACACATGATTGTGCTCATGGGATGTCAACTAGACACCATGTTTCAAAAAGCTTTTCTTCTACAGGGAAAACAGATCTTTATGTATATATGTTTCTAAGGTTTTCCAGTCAGACTTTGGTCTCTGTGAAGGAATATGACATGATATTTGGGTCTCATGGCATCTATGATTCTCATGATACCCCTTGCAAAACTCCAAATGAGAAAGATACAGTGGAATCTAAATCTCTTGAGTCCCAGTACCAACACCCTCTACTTTTCAAATCCCAATGCTGGGATTTGTCAGAAGAGAAATCTTTTTGTGGAGACATCAGATATCCTTAAATCCATGTATCCCCTTCTCCTTTCCTGGTCCAGAGCAGTCAGTCACCCCAGACACTTCAGACAATTCTTGGGGGGCTGTTTCAGGAGGGATAAACATACAGGGATGTGGGAAACCAAGGATAGATGCAAGCACATAAATATCTAGGATATTCTTGCACTGATCAACGCACTTACCTCTCTGAACCATCTTTGGCCTCTGGGACTTCTTCAAAGTGGTTTCAGAGAATGCACAGTCATGTAGTTCATCAATAAACAAGGGGAACTAGATTGTGCCCTCTTTGCAAACTAACCCTGTTGCCTTGGGATATAACTTCACAGCACATTCTCAGTCTTCAGGCATCCTAATATTCTAGAAGAGCAAAATTATGTGGCATTCAAGCTGAACAGGACCAGGGAAGACCCTCATGAATAGAAACTAGACCAGAGGGGTTTTCCAACATTTGATCCATCTGGGGGCGGTCTTCAAGTAGACCTTTTTGCCTCCTCTTTGAAAAATCATTTGGCAATATTCTGATCCAGGACTCTGTGGAAGGAGGCCTGGAAGATGCCTTTTCTTTCTTTGGACAGGAATGTTTCTGTATGCTTTTCCACCCTTTTCACTAATATCCAGGGTTCTTCTGAAAATACAGAAGGAATCTCCCAAGATCATTGGGGTGAGTCCCTTCTGGCCTAGGCAATTGTGGTTCTCCTTTCTTTTGGAAGTGGCCAGACTCAATTAACACAAGCTTCCTCACAGACTGGATCTACTTGTACAAGAAACGGGGTCTTTGATACACACCAACATTCATAATTTTCAGTTGACTGCCTGGATGATAGTGTCTTAATCCCTTTTGGATACCTGTTTACTGAGGATGTGCAGCAGGTACTAATGGAGGCAAGAAAGCCTGCTACTGGAAAATGCTGTATTAGCAAATGGAAAAGGTTTTCTAGCTGGTGCCAACATTATGACTAGCACCCATTCAGGGCTAGTTGTTCTCTGGTTTTACAATATTTGTGTGGGTTACTATCCTATGGCCTTTCCTTATTCCTCTATCAATGTTTATCAGACATTTCATCATGTCTGGACATAGATCGTCTACTTGTAAGCTCGTCTCATGTCAAAATATGCTAGAAAGGGGTTTTGCATAAAAGGCCAACAAGTAAACCAGCTGTGCCCCTTGGGATCTTAATTTTGTGTTAGAGAAGCTAAAAAATTGTTTATTTGAACCAGCTAATCTGTCTGACTTGATGTTTTTAACATGAAAAACAGTTTTATTGATTGCTCTGACCTTTGCAAGAAGGATATCATAATTTCAAGCTATTATGGTAAGTAAACCCCTACCTCATTTTCCATAGGGACATGAGTTTTTTGAGAACTATTCTTTCTTTTATGCCTAAAGTCGTTTCCAAATTTACTTTAAGCAAAACTATCCATCTCCTTGTTTTCTTAATTGAATCTAAAATGAGGGAGAAAGGATATTCCATTCCTTGGATAAACACAGATGACTCTAATACTATCTTGACAGAATTATAGCTCTCAAATCTCAGATCAGTTGTTTATTGCTTGTGAAGGTAGAAAAGGCAGGACAACATGTAAAAACAGGCTATTTACAAATGGTTGTCTAAGGTTACTAATTTTTGTTATACTTACCATAACAAATCTATTCCAAGCAGGGACAAGGCCCTGTCTACCAGGGCCTTGGCTTCATCTATAGCTTTTTGGAAAGGGTTGGATTCTAAAAATATTCTATAACCTTTTACTTGATCCTTTTTACAAACGTATACAAAGCACTATAAGCTTGACTCCTTCTCTAGGTCCAGAATAGGCTTGGCTTGGACCATTCTTCACGGGTTCCTGGACTCTTCTCCTTCCACCTCTCAAATGTATTAGCTATAGTAATATAGCCATATAGCTATGTCTACTGCAGCAGGCATCAGTATGAAGAACAAAATACAGTTTTGTAAGTTGAACTTGCTATTACAGTAGATGGTCACATGATCATTGCTGCAGTAGCTGCTCCTTGTCTCTACCTCATTTTTTATTGTGTTTTATACCAGGTTCTGGACATTTATGCTTTGCTTTTGCTAGCACAGCCCTTACATGGCTCAGGCTCCTCCTTTCTGCTGGCAGAAAAAACTCTTAGGGCTTTATGACCTAACTTGACTTTTATTCAGCTTTCATTCTTACTCAAGAGAACTTCTTTAGGCAATCTAGTATATGTTAACCTCTTAAAATAAGGTGAGCTGAAATCATGTGACTTCAGCACAGGTAACATGAAATCATGTCAGGTTAAAAAGTCATAAATGTTCTCCTTTACTAAACAAGTAATAATTTTAAAGTCTAGCTTTTAAAAATATATACTGTTATAGGAGTTTCTCAACTTAGGATACTAAAAAGTATTAAAAGACCACTGCCAATAATCCTTTAATCATAATCACCCCTTCTCAAGCACATCTGTGGTTTATCTAAAACAACTAAAATTTGTTAAAGTTATTGCATATCAGATTCTTCTAGATAAATCACTACCTCTTTCCTGTCTCTTAATGAACTTGACTTGCTCAAGATCAGGGTTTCTGGATTATTTTTGTTTTATTTATATTATGATATATTTTTAAATAAGGATCTCTTTAAGGACATCAGTGACTTTACTCATTCCTGATATTTGTTGCTGCTTTTATTAATACTGATACTATATAGTAGGCTCCTGGGTGACATTTATTAATTTATTTTGGGAACAATCAAATCTGTGGTATCCGTGAACTGTTGAAGAAGCAAACAGATAGATCTGAGAATGCCATGCCCAGTCTATGAGGAGAGGCTTCTCACTTCATTAACAGCAAGATGTCTTGAATGTGTCTGTGACAGAAAATCTACACAGGAGAATGCCAATGGGACTTACAAAATATGTTCAGAACTATTGGTGACCATCAAAACCAGAACTCTTATAGCAATGTTAGAATACTTGATCTGCCTGAGGGTTTTAAGGGCTAGATATCATGGTCTTTCATGACTCTGAATCAGAGGAGTGAACTGTGCTGAGCACTGTACGATGTTTCATGTGAAATAGGGAAGAAAGATTACCAGACAAAAAATTACTCCCACAACCTGTAAAACTAGAAACGTTATATACTTAAAATACTTAAACAAGAAAGACACAAGGGGGTTACAAGACAAACAAAATTTTGGATCCCTATTGAAAGTTTGCACTTGAAATGCCGAGTGCAAAGTTAAAAAAAAAAAAAAAGACTGAAACTGCAGGAGATCACCAAATCTTGTACATCTTCATTCTCCTTTAAACTTCCTTTTGGCAGGGTCAAGTAAGCCCCCCCAAACCCGTAAACTTACTTATACCTACTCCAAGATTACTATACCTCAGAAAGGAGCATATATTCTGAGAGATGGTCATCTCAGACTTCATATATTTAAGTCTGTTTTTCAGAATTTGGTCTCTGTCTTTCGGGCCATGCTGTAGCTGGTCTCGACATTTCAAATATTTACTTTCATTCAAACTTCTTTGGCGATGACATAGGGAAATAAGTTAATTTTGTGTTGCATTATTGAATTTCATGGGATAAGTTTGAGTGTGACATCCAAAATATCATTTCCAGATTCCATTTTATTTTTGCCATGATAATATATTGTGCTAGTTGGCTGCACTGATACATTAGAGGATTGTTTCAGTTACAGAGTAATTTGTAATGGCTGTGGGAGCTCCCTTCCCATTTACTTAAAAACAATATTCTGATGTACTTAATGTGCAGAGTTCTAAAAGCACTAATGAACTGAGAATCTTTAGAAAAATGTACAAGACAAAGGACTGTCCGGTACTAAACATGCCAACTAAGCCAGTGGTGGATGTGCACTTCAGCCAGACTCGGTTATGGTCAGAGGTAGATCTCCAGGCAGACCGTGACCATGGTACAGTTGACATAGTTTTTCTAACTTTAGATCATTTTCTTTAGCATCAAAAGTTCAGAAAGGGAAAGGAGCAACCTCAAATGATGTCACAGCAGATATGAGCAAGATTTGGGGTGAGATAGGGAAGAACGACTCCTGAGGGTAAGCATGGCAGTATGGAGAGAGAGGTGTAAACCAGATGACTCGAGAATAAGCATGTAGTGTCAGTATACACGAACAAGGGAAACATCCGGAACTCTAGGCAGTATAGACATATCTAACTCCTGTCACACTGCATGAAACTTGGAAAGTGCGATTGATAAATGAATAAGGCGTTGAGGAAACGAGGGCATCCAACAAAGAATTGGCTTGATTTTGTGAGAGAATTCTTGCAACAGTCAGGCATGATTGTTGAAGAAGGTATGAGACTAATACTGAATCAAGAGAGAGGTGGCAGTAGTTGACACAACACCCCAACATAATGTAGAAAATTCAAAAAAGGGGGTTGATGATGATGATTTAGATAACTTGGATACTATGGAAGAAAATACAACAACAGTGTGGCAGTTTTGTAGAGGTAATTTAGGCTGATGAAAAAGCACCACTCACTCAACCAGTTGAGCAGCAAAATGCCCTCTATGTGCATGAATAACTATTGGAATTTGACTCGCACCTTTTTACTTGGTGTGACACTATTATAATTTAAAGCTAATCTTTGCTTCCTAATTCTGCATAACTTTACAATTTTGGTACCTGTTCAATATCAACAGTTTCTGCACTAAGGTCAGGAGGTATACACAGCACATTGTGCCATGTGAAATAACATGGTTAGTGTCCATGGACTGAAAGTGGGTGATTCTAAAGCTCAAACCATGGTTATATAGTGGCTAAAACAACATGGTATCCAACAAATGCATATGACTGCATATTGACATGTAAATGAGGAAACCCATGTAAATGAACCACATCAATTGTACAAATGAAGGAAAAGAAAATGACAACTCTGTTAAGAAATTAATAAAATGGTAACACTATGTGCTGGTGAATACCCATTTATGAATGGAGAGGTATGTGGCGCGTGTTATGGGAACCATGGTGTGAACAGCAGCAGCTGTAGCAAAGTAACATATTAGGATGTGCCATCAGAGCAGGTGCTCACAATGCTGTGGCCATTCTTATCAATAGAGGAGGCACGCAGACTGTGGCTGATAATACTGTCACCTGATAGCCCAACAGATTTTGGATAATTTACAATTGGATAGGAATACTATGTTGGACCTAGTCAAACTGTGCTGTCAACAAGTATACCTAAGGGGGATGCATGGTATGTACATTCCTGTGTAAACAAAGGTAGGTGTATCATTAACCATCTTAGCTTACAGGGACCTTCAAGAGAACCATGAGCAATACAGGCATCAACCACATTAACCTCAAGCCAGCTCCTTGATATTGTGTTGGAGCATGTGAAGGAGTGTATTTCATACTCTAGGAAAGCAAAGGAGAGAAGAAACACCACACAAGTCTTTTGTGACAAATCCCTGTTCCCCTGATGTCTTGGATACCATAGGCTGCATCCATACTGCTATCTAGGACCCACAACAACATTAACTGGAAAGGCTTCCAGTCACTGAACTGTAAGGCAGTCTGCAGCACCCAGGCATTATTTATAATATGTTTGTGTACCATCTGAGCAGTTCATACAGTTCACACATTTAGCACATACCTTACCCATACCAGCCCTTCTGGCAAGGTGACTTCCCACAGAGTCACCTGGCTGGCAGGTGCGCACACACATGCCAGATAGTCAGGCCTATATAGAAGTATGATGCATGCAGAGAGATCACAGCTATGTTATTTATTGTGCATTATAGGTGATGCTGGATATGTCCTTTATCCCTGGTTAATGACCCTGATATGCAACCCCCAAACCTTTAAGGAAATGACTAATAAATACAGCCAATGTGGAAACATAAAACAGTGGAGAAGGTATATTGAGTACTCAATGATGCTTCTGAAGCCAGTACACTTCAGGAGGGGCAATTCAGTCTAGTCTAAACATATACAGCAAGATATGTGTTAGGTGTGCCATACTTCATAGACAGGTGATAAGTGTACCATGCCTCATAAAATTATATTGCACCATCAAATGGTGCAGTGGGTGAAAATGAAGTCAAGGCCTTCCATATCAGTTATACTAGCAGCAGAAGGGCAAGGTGTACAGATGGTGGTGGTGGTGGGGGGGCATGCAGAAACAGTGTCACAGTTGAGACAGTAATGGATGCAGTACATAGTAGAATTGGCAAAGAGGTGGCAGCTGGTCTACAACTATCATCCAAGACACAGAAAATGCAGAATAAAGATGTGATTAGTGTCGTACTCAGTCTGTGCAAGGCAGTGCATGGATCGACAACACTGTGCATCAGACTTCACCATACTCACACAGGTAGTCATCAAGTCACATTTATCATCACATGCACAGGTGGGGGATACAAATGACTGCAACACTATGATTTGGAGTAGGGTCACAGGAGGTGAGTACGGTAGCCATGTACTCTGTGAGGTTGGGGAGAGTAAGGGATGACATTCTGCAGAAATGGGGTTGTGCTGCCAGGATATGACTGTTGTCTCTATCCACTGCATTGTATCAGGGCTTGATCAGTCCATGGCAAGTAATCACATTTTAACCATTTAATAAATAGATTGAATTGTAGATCAAAGAATAAAGTAATATGCCTAGACTTGGTTAAAGTGTTACACATGTTGTTATAGTCTTATCAGAAGAGCTTTCAGATTTGCTGAACTTCTGAAGTTTCAATGCAACATTACAATGAAGTAGTGGAAAAGAGGGGTGTTTTAATCATAGTAAAAAAAGGGTTTAGGCCCTAATGTTTAATTCATTAAAGATGATGGAGTAGGGAGATGGCTTATTGTGAGAATTATGATAAATGGCAGTTTCTGGAAATTGCTTGTGGTCCCTTTTTCAACAAACCTTACTTCTCTTTGGACTTTAAGGAGCAGAGGGAATGCAAAACTAATGACAGTGATAGTGAAGGGATAATGAAGGCTAGTGGATGTCTTCTACATTGTACTGAATCCCGAGTCAAACTGTATGTTTGGAAAGGAGGATTCTTATAAAAAGGCAAGACAGGTTCATATAGATTGGGAAAGAGACTGATATGGTGAAAGGATTACCCATAGCTGAATGTATACACCTTTTCTGGAAGTGAACTGTTTGAAGGGAATAGACTAGAAAGAATTTTGGTTAGGTCAAAGGTGGCTCTGGAAGTCCTGAATTATGGAATTGGAGAGACGTATCTATCAACTCATTCTCACATCAAGATGGTGTCTGAAGACTTCAAGGTTTCAGGAGAAATAAGGTTATAAATAGAAGTCAGGGCTGTGGACAGAGAAATAGAGTCATACATAATTATAATTAACGAGGTGATTGATCAGCATTTGAGATGGTGCATAACGGTGAGATTAAATGCTGTGAAGCAATTAAATGTTCTTTTAAGGGTATCAACTCACCAAAATAAATTTTAGCCGGTGGCAGTATAGCAAAATGAAATTGCTGTATGTTACTTTCAGCAAACCCTTAAGCATTTATTTCAAGAAGAACTTCTGTCATACTTCTCAATCACTATTAACTCCATGGCTGCAGTACTGTGGGGAAAACTGCTAACTCCATTATCTCTGAAAGTGACTTTCAGCAGAATTACTTTGCAGTTTTACTACTAGTTGACAGTCCCTTTCTTCAGCTGTCTGACTCTCTTAAAGAGGGTATTGATGTGGCTAAAAAGGGATTTTAGAGAACGAAGAAACACAGGAGATGTGAGAAAAATCAGTTGAAAGGCTTTAAAGAAAAAGAACATGGGGATATCGGAGACACAAAATGAGCTGAATGGGGAAAGCAGAAATTTTTGAAATGTAGACTCTGTTGTGGAGCAGGGAGGTTTGCAGAGGAAAGATTTCAGGTGGCTATATGGAGATATTACTGGAAAGATATTAGCCCAGAAGCTGAAGGAAAAGAGAGTGAATAGTTTGTATGAAAACAGAGGTGTATTGCAAGTTAGCTAACACTTTTATAGAGATGTTTATGGGACAAAGAGGAAGTAGAGAGTAGGGAATGAGGACAGTAGATATTATATCTGAGGAATGAAGATAAGCAAAGAAGGAAGTTGGAGTCTTGAGGGGCCACGTGAGCTTTTTGACGTAAATGAGGCTGATAGAAATACTAAATATGGATAGTTTTGCTGTTAGTGGATGACAAAGTCACTCAGCTGTGGATGTATACACACAGCAATGCCTGGGAGGAGGGAGTCCAACCAGATTCTTTTACTTAGACTAAAGTAGTGGTAACATAGCAGTAAACAGGAAATAATAGGTCAGGGAAGATGCAGGGAGCTATCATCCTATATCTGTAATTAACATCAGCTACTAGTTACTTGCTTTAGTCCTGCCAGTAAGGTTAAAGCCCTGGATACCTATATTGGGATGTCCAGAACAATGAGGCTTCATTAAAGGAAGAACTGGATACAATATTTGGTGGATAATGGGGCAGTTCCCTGAAGAAGGATTCCAGCAAAGCTGTGCAGATGTAGATGCAATGTTTTTTGACATTTCTAAAACATTTGGTTCTGATGAAGTAGGACTTCCTGTCTAGATCTGTAGAATTAACAGGAACAGGAGAGAAATTTCAAGGCTGGATTATTGCGCTATACAACAGACCAAAGGGTAATCTGGTTGTCATTTGGAGATTTTGTTGGGAGTTGAGGGCTAAAGTGGCAGTTGTCAAGTTTGTCTCCTATTGTATAGCTTATTCTTGCTGACTGAACTCTTTCCCAATGGGTTATAGCTTTCCTGAAGTCCTCAACAGAGAATTAGAAAGCATTTTGCCATTTTGGAAGATGATTGCATTCTGTTTCAGACAGTCTTGTTTTGTGCAGGTTATATTTTAAAGAGTTTATGATAGAATCAAAAGTAAAATGTAACCAGAAAAAGTGGTTTGGGTAGGAATTGGCAGACCTATGGGTCCTACGGGGGGGGTGGAATATTTAGCCAAGGAAGCATGAGGTACTACAGTTTAAAATTCATGAGACATAACAGGACAAATTCCATTTAATTACACACATCTATTACAGTGAATAAAAGCAGTTTTCAGTGTGTTCGAAAAATAAGTTCATCAGAATTTTATGAACAGGTAACTATGACCATGGATTTGAGGCTTTCTGTTTTGAGGGTTTGGCTAAGGCCTTTGATTCCATTTCTCATGTCAATATTTGCAAGGTGATACCTGAACTGGGGTTAAAATTCCTATATAATTAATCAGATAAGGAGTTGGCTGCATGATAGGAAAGAGAGAGTGGTTTAAAAAGGTCATGCTTCCAAATTAAACAATGTTATCAGAGGTGTAGCACAGGCACCTGTGCTTGGATTGTTGCTTCTTAGTATAGTATTTTCATATCTTCCATTATCTTATTCTTCTTGGATGAATCAACACACAGATGACTTTAAGGCTTTCTTATATCAAGTGAGAGGGATTTTCAGAAAATTAATGATTGCATAAAAAAAAAGTTTCCTCCTCAAGTGGGTACTCATTTTACTAATGACAAGAGTTAAGTTATGTACTTTGGGAAGTCAAGTAAAAATGAGTAACTTGCCTACAGGTATTGACTTTGGAAGGGGCATGTTACTATAAAGACATGTGTATGTATATTTCCAATAATTTGTCTTACTCCAAACACTTAGATTATATTATTAAAACAGCTCTTACTCAAATGGGTCTGCTCCATATCTCTCAACTGGACAGATTTTCGGAGAATGTCCAGCTTCATGCCTCATATTTTTGGTCTGTTCCTCATAAAAATTGTTTTTTTTTTTTTTGAAAAATCACTGGGATGATCTGAGGATTGATGTCAGTAAAATTGACATGCATTTGAGTTTCAGACTTCATATCCTTCAGAAAACGCATTCTAACACAGATCCTGTTATTATAATAATGTTCTAAGTTTGTAAGAGCAATATTTTAGATGTGTCCCTATTTTTGGGCCTTTGCCCCCCACTTTGTCAGCCTTTGTCCAGATTGTTATGCTAAGAGGTTGAGAGGTATGGTCTGCTCTTAAAATATTTCCAATAACAATACTGAAAACTTGATAAATCTCTGTATACTCTATATTAGGCCAATATAGGAATATAAAGTAATTCATTTTGTGTATATATAGACAAAGACCTAAACAGCTTAGAAACTGATCAAAACAGCTTCATTAATAATCTCTGGGTTTTCAAATTTCAGTTGTCAAGAGAGATGTTGAGAAACTAAACTATACTCATTCCACTATAAGTACTGCAGAGATAGAATGTGTCCTGGGTTTTAAGGCTGTCAAAAATGAGGAATTAAGATTATTATTAAATCTTACCATCAACCCAGCCACTGGGGATGCACAAGCCAGTGCATTTCTTTGTGCTGATCCCAAGCCCAGATAAATGGGGAGGGTTGCATCAGGAAGGGCATCCGGCGTAAAACATCCACCAAATGAGATATGCAGAAAGCAATACAGATTTACATACCGGATCGATCAAGGACCGGGTTAACAACGACCGCCACCAGTACTGTTAGCCGACAGGGTGCTGGCGGAAATTGGGCTACTGATAAAACTCCAAAAAAGTATCCAGCAAAAACTCTGAGTACAGAAAAAAGCCCAAACGCCGTGTGTGTGCTGTAAACCAACCACGTTTATTTTAAGCGCTTTTCGTTGCCAAGATGTAGCAGCTTCTTCAGAAAATACTTACAAATTTCAAACATCATTATTTAAATAATTAATTCAGTCACATGGTGTTCATATCAACTGAAAAAACGTCACAACTAATTAACTTCATGACTTCATTAAAGCTGAATGCAATGCTTTAAACTCTAAATTGCTGAATGTCAATAATAAAACATCAAAATTATTTTATAACTAATGGTGACTGGAGCAGATTTCAATGGGCATGTTGATGAAGGGAACAGAGGGGATGAGGAAGTGATGGGTAGGTATGATTTTAAGGAATGGAATGCAGAAGTTCAGATGGTAGTGGATTTTGCAAAAAGAATGGACATGGCTGGGGTGAATACGTATTTTAACAAGAGGGAGGAACATAGGGTGACATACAAGAGTGGAGGGAGATGCACACAGGTGGATTATATCCTATGCAGGAGGGCCAGTTTGAAGGAGATTGGAGACTGTAAAGTGGTAACGGGGGAAAGTGTAGTGAGGCAGCATAGAATGGTGATGTTCTTCGTTCCCCATTGCTGCAGTCCTTACTATTGGGTGTAGTCCGCTGTCCAGTCGGCCCGAATACCAGAGAATGGCTGACGCCGCTCAGGGCGCATTCGACTGACGCCAGTACTGCAGGATACTAATGCGCACGACCGACGCCATATCCTCAGTCTTTTTTGCCGCATGGACCGATGCAGAAGCAGTTTTGCGAGTGCAGGTTGGCGTGAAAAATTTCCAAACCGGAGTTTCAGACCAAGCAGAGTTGGCTAAGTACGCTGGGGAACATTTTGGTTTTTCTTGCCTCAGTATTTAACCGGATGTCAGAAAAGTGAATAACTGTATTTTGTGGGAAACAGATACCTCATAGGGATTATCATACCTTGTGTATACCTTGTTTAGGCCTGAGCACGACGTTGTGCTAGGTTTAACAAACGCACTATTAAGAGGAGGTTAGACTGTGCCAGGTTAGTGTTTGGGAAGCGTGTAATTATAAAATGCCGCCGGATGCTCGACGCCCGCTTCGCCCAAGAAGCGCAAGGACAAAACAGTAGGTTGATGAACCGCAGTCCCGACGCCGGTTCTTTAGAAGGCTCAGTGGAGCCAGAGGTTTTGCCAGGAGTTTCCATGGAGTCTCAGGCAGAAACTTTACTGTTACAGGATGTGCCTTCTCAGGAGGTAGGCCAGGCTGAGGGCTTCTCAGGTAACTGTTCTTCCCTCTCTTCCCAAGGTAGTTAGAGCCTCTCCTTCTGTTGCCAAAACTTCTTTGAGAGGTAGGCCAAGTTCAGCCAGTGGGGGCTTCTCCTAGCATTTCGGGTTCTGTACCTAAGAAACATATGCTTAAAATGGCAGAAGATTTGATTACTATGATTAGAGGTTCTATGCCCTCCTGATAAGAGGCCTAGGGTGGAACCGAGTTTGATAGTTTTGAACAGTGTTCAGAGGCTTCTGAGTCTTCTGAAGATTTGCAGGAGTATCCTCCTTATTCTGATTCTGATGTGGATGATTCCACTCCTACAGCTTCTCCTCCTGAGGATTTCTCATTTTCAGAGACTCTGCATTCCATGAGGGAGCACTTTAAATGGGAAGGCCAGGATTACTCTGATTCCAGGAAAAGGCTTAGGGAATTCTTGTTTTACCCCAGCATAGGCCCTTAGCTATACCGCCTGTGTTGAATGTGGTGGAAGATGTTTTGCAGAGGCTTCCTGAACCCTGACTCTTGCCTCCTGCTCCTGTTAAACCTGATAGGTATTATAGGGTGCCCAAGCTCATAAGTATTTGTTTAAGAGTCCTAGGGCGGACCCAGAAACTGTTTCTCAGGGGTCTAAAGGTGTTAAGGCCTCTGTGGTTAAAAAATCCTGTTCCCACTGATAAAGAGGCAAGGGCTTTGGATAGGTGGGGAAAGAAAGTGTATACTTCTTCCACTCTAGCCATGAGAGCCTTGAATTGTCAGTTTCACATGCTAAAATATCAAAATTATCTCCTTTCACAATTGAAATCTAAGGTGGATGCTTTGGCGGAAGGTATTGAGTGTAAAGAGTTGCTGGATTTGGTTCATGTGTCTGAACAAGTGGGTAAGCATTCTTTGCAATGTGGTTTTGATGCTGTACAGGCCTCCTCGAGGGTGGCTGCCACTAGTTCTGTTCTTCGCAGGCATGCCTGGTTGAGGGATCAGAATTTAGCTGAGCATGTTAAGACAAGGATTTTGGATGCTCCTTTACAGTCTGATGTGTTGTTTGGTTCGCCTGTGGAAGCAGTTTTAAAGAAAATGGAGGACAAAGCTAAGTCTATGCAAACTGTTAAAGATTTTTGCAGGGTGCAGCCACCCAAGTTTAGTAGAAATTGGCCTGCTAAGGGGTGGACATATCCTGCTTATGATTCCCAGTCTAGGGGTAGGTCTAGACGTGGTAGGGGCAGGGCTCAAGGTTCTTTTAGGCCTAGAACAGGGAGTTCACCTGCTCAGACTTCTGGTGAGGCTAGGGATCAGTCCTTTCGTAAACAGACCCAATGACTGCCTTTTCAGCTGCCAGTAGATTCTCGCCTGGCAGCTCCTTTGGGAGGAAGACTGTCTCTTTTCAAAGAAAATTGGGATTTAATTACTCAAGACAGATGGGTGTTGGATATCATTCACCACGGTTACAGGTTTTATTTCCATACAATGCCCCTTTCAAAGGCATGCCAGACGTTCCTCCTCCACAAAGAAAAGAGGCTCACAAGCAAGTTTCTCAGTTACTCCGGATGGGGCCATTCAGCCAGTCCCTGTATCAGAAAGGGGCCTAGGATTTTATTCTTGTTCCTAGTACCAAAGAAGGGGAACACGTGGAGACCAATTTTGGATTTATCTCTCCTCAACACTTATCTGGACATTCCCAAGTTCAAGATGTTGACGTTACAACAGCTTTTACCTCTGCTGGGCAAAGATCACTGGATGGTAACTTTAGATCTCAAGGAAGCTTACCTTCATGTGCCTATAAGGCTAAGTTGCAGGAAGTATCTGCGGTTTCGAGCTGGAAATTCTCATTATCAGTTCTCTGCATTGCCCTTTGGCTTATCTACTGCCCAGAGTATTCACAAAGGTTCTGGCTCCAGTGATAGCTTATTTCAGGCTACAAGGAATTCAAATCTATCCTTACTTGGACGACTGCCTGATTCTGGCTCAAGAAAAGGAAGACCTTCTACAGCATCTGAATATGTTATAGCAGTGCTAAGATGCCTAGGGTATTCTGTGAACGAAATAAAGTCCAGTCTAGTACCCTCTCAAGACATGTGCTTTCTGGGTGTGAGACTGAATACAGCAGCCCAGATGGCCTTTTAACCCCGGACAAACAAAAGAGTCTATCACTTTACTTCCATCAACTATCTCATCAGTCCGTGCTGACTGCAAGGACAGTCCTTCAAGCATTAGGGTTCATGGCATCTTGTATTCTGGTGCTTCCCAATGCCAAACTGCATATGAGGAAGCTACAATGGTATCTCAAAATGTATGGACACAGCACTGCCAGGATTTGGACACTGTCATTCAAATAATACCTTGCCTTCAAAAAGAATTTTTGTGGTGGGCTCAGGAATGTCACCTAAACAAGGGACTCTCTGTGACCCGGCCAGAGGCGAGTCAGATTTTAACGACAGATGCCTCAGACATTGCTTGGGGAGCTCATCTAAATGGAAAGTGGATACAAGACAAGTGGCCTGCCAGACTACAGCATCTACATATCAACATGAAGGAGATGTTAGCAGTCCAGTTTGCATTAATGGCTTTCAAGGAGTTACTTCTTCCAGGGCAGGTGTTGATTCTTACAGACAACACAACTGTCATGTGGTACATCAACAAGCAAGGGGGAACACATTCTTATCCTCTATGCAGGCAAGCAATGATTTTATGGGAGACTGCGCTAAGCCTGCAACTAACTCTTCAGGCAAGGTTTCTGCCAGGAGCACAGAACTCCTTAGCAGATGTGTTAAGCAGACAAATCATGGATCCCCACGAGTGGAAACTGGATCTTCATGTATTTCAGAAATTGACAGTGTCATGGGGAACTCCAGACATAGATCTGTTCGCTTCTCCACTAAACCACCAGCTGCCAAAGTATTGCACAAAGGGGTTTCATCACACAGCTTGGAAAGTGGATGCTCTGTCTTTCAGTTGAAAAACCTTCATGTGTATGCCTTTCCACCTCTGCCTCTTCTTCCAAAGGTACTATTAAAGGTCAGACAAGACAGGCCAAGGATGATTTTGATAGCTCCAGATTGGCCTCGCAACACTGGTACCCACTACTACGGAGTCTGGTAAAGAAGCCTCCATGGCCTTTACCTCTGATTCCTCATCTGTTATCTCAGAAGGACGGTCATCTGCTCAATGTCAAGCTTCACTCTCTTCATCTAACAGCCTGGCATATTCTGTGTTGAAACACAGCAGGTCTCAACTTCCTCAACAAGTTTTAAATGTGATTATGGAAGCTAGAAGACCTAGTACAAGGAAAGTGTACGAGAAAAATGGAAGAGATTTTATTTTAGTACAGCAAAGAATTTGGAGATTTCTGAGCCTAATTTGAGTGTGGCTCTTCAATATCTTACTGAGTTATTGGACAAAGGTTTGTCCTTCTCTTCCATTAAGATTCATGCTGCAGCAATTTCAGCTCACTATGATTGTGACCCACCATTGTTTCCTTTGTTCAAGCAGTTTCTTAGAGGGCAAAGAATATAAGACCCCACGAGAGCTCCTACTCCTGCTTGGGATCTCAATTTTGTGTTGGAAAAACTTACTCTACAACCTTTTGAGCCGGCTACTGCTGAATTGAAATACTTGTCATGGAAGACTGCTTTTCTGTTGGCTATTACTTCTGCAAGAAGGGTGTCTGAGTTGCAGGCCCTTATGGCAGTAGAGCCCTTTTGATTTTCCATAAGGATAGGGTATCATTACGCACTAATCCTTCCTTTATGCCTAAGGTGGTTTCTAGTGTGGCTTTAAACCAAACTATTCATTTGCCTACTTTTTATGCAGACCCCCAAAATAAAGGGGAAAAGATTTTGCACACTTTAGATGTACACAGGCAATTGCGTTATTATTTAAGCAGGACTAAGGATTTTAGGCAGTCTCAGCAGTTGTTTGTTTCTTTTGCTTTGAGTTCGCGGGGCAAGCCTGTGTCAAAACAAACTATTTCTAGGTGGATTGGCTTTTGCATTGCATTTTGTTATTCCCATCATGGCAAGGAGATTCCAGCTGGGATTAGGCCTCATTCCACTAGGGCTACTGCCACTTCAACAGCATTTCTAAGGGGTGGCAACTAAGGATATTTTGGAAGCAGCTACTTGGAGTTCAGTGCATACTTTCTCTAAGCATTATCACCTTCCTATCTACTCTAAGTCTAGGGCTGGTTTTGCCACAGCTGTTTTGCAAGGCATGTTGTCAGCTCCTGCTTCTTTATGATTTGCCAGCCTCCCTTACCTCTGCTTTGGGATTCTACCCAATAGTAAGGACTGCAGCAATGGGGAACGAAGAACATAGTACAGTTTTGTACCTACCATAAATGTAGATGTTCGAGGATCCCCATTGCTGCAGTCCAATTTACCCTCTCCCCCCTCTGTGTTTAGGGGTGGTTGTGTAGGTGAGGTTACATGCTGATATTTTTGTATATATTCTTGTATATATTGTACATGTTTTTGGTGCAGGTATTTTGGGCCTTGTCTTTTTAGGGTCTTCTGACATCTGGGGCAAGAAAAGACTGAGGATATGACGCCGGTCATGCGCATTAGTACCCTGACGCACTGACGCCAGTCCACGCGCGCCTGACCGATGTCAGCCATATACTCTGGTATTCGGGCCAACTGGACAGCGGACTACACCCAATAGTAAGGACTGCAGCAATGGGGATCCTCGAACATCTACATTTATGGTAGGTACAAAACTGTACTGTCTGTAGAATGACATTGGTGATCAAGAAGAGGAAGAGGAGTGTGAGGGCAGCACCAAGGATCAAATGGTGGAAACTTGAAAAAGGGTGATTGTGAGGTGGAGTTCAGGGAAGAGTTAAGACAGGCACTGGGTGGCAGTGAAGTGTTACCGAATAGCTGGGTAACTACAGCGGAGCTAGTAAGGGAGACTGCTAGAAAGGTGCTTGGTGTGACATCTGAACAAAGGAAGGATGACAAGGAGACCTGGTGGTGGAATGAGGAAGTACAGGAGAGTATACAGAGGAAGAGGGTGGTAAAGAAGAAGTGGGACTGTCAGAGAGATGAAGAAAGTAGACAGGAGTATAAGGAGATGAGGTGCATGGCAAAGAGAGAGGTGGCAAAGGCTAAGGATAAGGCATATGGAGAGTTGTTTGAAAGGATGGACACTAAGGAGGGAGAAAAGGACCTGTACCGATTGGCTAGACAGAGGGACCGAGCTAGGAAAGATGTGCAGCAGGTAAAGGTGATAAAGGATAATGAGGAAACATACTTACTAGCGAGGAGAATGTGTTGAACAGATGGAAGGAGTACTTTGAGGGGCTGATAAACGAAGAGAATGAGAGGGAGAGAGAGAGAGAAGGTTGGATGATGTGCGGATAGTGAATCATGAAGTGCAATGGATTAGCAAGGAGGAAGTAAGGATAGCTATGAAGAGGCTGAAGAATGGAAAGGCTGTTGGTCCAGATGACATACCTGTGGTAGCTTGTAGGTGTTAAGGAGAAATGGCAGTGGAATTTTTAACCAGATTGTTTAATGAAATCTTGGAAAGTGAGAGGATGCCTGAGGAGTGGAGAAAAAGTGTTTTGGTACCAATTTTTAAGAATAAGGGTGATGTGCAGAGATGTAGTAACTACAGAGGGATAAAACTGATCAGTCACAGCATGAAATTATGGGAAAGATTAGTGGAAGCTAGGTTAAGAAGGGATGTGATTATTAGTGATCAGCAGTATGGTTTCATGCCAGGAAAGAGCACTACAGATGCTATGTTTGCTCTGAGAGTGTTGATGGAGAAGTGCAGAGAAGGTCAGAAGGAGTTGTATTGTGTCTTTCTGGACTTAGAGAAATCATATGACAAGGTGCCTAGAGAGGAGTTGTGGTATTGTATGAGGAAGTCGGGAGTGGCAGAGAAGTATGTAAGAGTGGTACAGGATATGTACAAGGGTAGTGTGACAGTGGTGAGATCTGCATTGGGAGTAACAGATGCATTTAAGGTGGAGGTGGGATTACATCAAGGATCAGCTCTGAGCCCTTTCTTATTTGCAATGGTGATAGACAGGTTGACAGACGAGATCAGACAGGAGTCCCCGTGGACTATGATGTTTGCAGATGACATTGTGATCTGTAGTGAGAGTAGGGAACAGGTTGAGGAGACCCTGGTGAGGTGGAGATATACTCTAGAGAGGAGAGGAGTGAAGGTCAGCGGGACTAAGATGGAATATATATGTGTGTGAATGAAAGGGAGTGTAGAGGAATGGTGAGGATGCAAGGAGTAGAGTTGGCAAAGGTGGATGCGTTTAAATACTTGGGACCAACAGTTCAGAGTAATGGCGAGTGTGAAAGAGAGGTGAAGAAGAGAGTACAGGCAGGGTGCAGTGGGTGGAGAAGAGTGTCAGGAGTGATTTGTGACAGACGAATACCAGTAAGAGTGAAAGGGAAGGTCTACAAAAGGGTAGTGAGACCAGCCATGTTATATGGGTTGGAGACAATGGCATTGACAAAAAGGCAGGAGTCAGAGCTGGATGTGGCAGAGTTAAAGATGTTAAGATTTGCACTGGGTGTGACGAGGGTAGACAGGATTAGGAATAAGTATATTAGAGGGTCAGCCCAAGTAGGAAGGCTTGGAGACAAAGCCAGAGAGGCGAGATTGCATTGGTCTTGACATGTGCTGAGGAGGGATGCTGGGTATATTGGGAAAAGGATGCTAAGGATGAAGCTGCCAGGTAAGAGTAAAAAAGGAAGGCCTAAGATAATGTTTATTGATGTGGTTAGAGAGGGCATGCAGGTGGTTGATGTGACAGAGCAAGATGCAGAGGACAGCAAGAAATGGAAACCGGTGATCCGCTGTGGCGACCTCTAACTGGGAAAAGCCAAAAGAAGAAGAAGAAGAAGATTAAATCTTGCCATCAGTAGTTGTAACAATACTCTAAAGCATAAGATGTTGACATTTTATATAGGTTTAAAGCAGCCTTATATAAATCAGATATTGCCAATTCTCTGGAATCATTTACTGAGTACAGTTTAAAGTTGACTTAGTTTAGACACATTTAAAACAACTCCTGATAATTGAATAGGTTCAGATGTGTATCATCTTTCCTTTGCAGAAGCTGCCTTGCTAGAAGGCTCTATGGCAAGAACTCAGTATAGTAACTTACAAACTTATGCTGTAAAGTATACAAGAACCATAATAATACAGATGATTCTTCCAAGGCTTTGCATTTCTTTAGACATCTACATATAGGTTGTAAATAAATGCATGGCATCCATATCCAAGGAAATTATAGTCCCACTGTACTCAGCACTCATTAGGCCACTGATTGAGTACATTGCGCCATTTGGCATGTACTTGACTATGCACTTACAGCAGGTGGAGCAAACCTCAACTTTTCCTCACAAATAAAATACAGGGTGTAAACAACATGTCCTATGCGGATAGACTAAAATCTCTATCCCTTTACTCTGTCTCCCACTCACTGTTCAGGGGTGACCTATGCCTGACCTACAAAGCACTCACAAATCCATCCCAGATGGAGCTGCTACACATCCGCAAGTCAAACAGCATGAGGGTCACCTGATCTAGGGATCTAAAGTTAGTCACTCAAACAAAACATGCTGGAGAGACAAATATATTTCTCAAAGATGTTTCCTTCTTTAGAACAGGCTTTTTATTTACATTAAGCAGAGCCCTTCCCTGGCCTACTTCAAATGTAGTTTGGATCAATGGATGGGGATTCATAAGTTCACACTTAGAGTAGTGCCTATGCCCTTTATGGACATTGGCAATCTATAAGATACTTGATACATAGGTGCAAATCCATGCCATTCTCTTGCCCCTAGGACCATATATTGCGTAAAATCAGGTAATACTGACAAGGCTTGTAAGGGCTTTTAAGCCATTTGCCTAGTAATTTCATATGAATCTATGACCCTATATCAAAAATTGTTATGAGTCTTCAGTCTAATTAAAGCAGTCTGACAGGGAAGGAGTAAATGTAATTTCTGAGAGGGGTGGAGGGTTAAAATATACCAGATTTTCAAACCTACAAACCTACACACTTGCCACACTGATGTCTGACATATTGAATAAAGGAACATACACAGGATCTGGTGAGTAATATTAGCAATGCAGCAGGAAGAATGAAAGTGCAGATTCTAGGAGGGATGATAAATGAGTTGGGGAAGTAGTGTGAAAGTAAGGAGCAGTTTATTATGAGCTTCCTTAATGGTTCTACTTCAAGAGTTATGATAATGGGTAAAAATGTTTTAGATCCACCTATGTGTGTACACCAGTCTCCCCAAATGGTCCTATGGTCTGGCTGCTCATCTTGCCTCCTGCCTTCTACCCCTGGTGGTCTATTCTGAGTCTTGCAAAAGAAAGGTTTATTTAACTTCATAACTTCAAATAAGAAAGAATCATCTCCTCCTGTTATCGAGGAAGATGCCTACAGTGTTCAGCTTACCATTTGTGCGGTTTATCCCCTAATTACCTAAGGATCAGTGTATGTAGCCTTATACCAAGATATTTATTTTTTCTGTTTAAAGTAATTACTCTTTACCAGTGATTTAACATCTTGCCTCTAGAGTGCTTAAGCAGCCGACCACAGCCTGCATGCCCCTCGCACCCCCCCGATTACATTTAATCTTTTCTCTCTCTGTGGTGGTGCAGCGGTTAGCATTGTCACCTCACAGCAAGAGGTTCTCCCATTCGATTCTCGGCTGGAGCGCCTTCTGTGTGGAGTCTGCATGTCCTCCCCGTGGTCGAGTGACATTAAAGACATGCAGGTAGGTGCGTGCGTGAATGGGTATGCCTTCTTTGAAGGTTGAGCGTCGGGCTGGCAACTCGGCACCTTAAAAATCCACTGCCAATCATTAGCAGACTGGAGTTCAGCTGTTGTGACCCCTAACCAGGAAAAGCCGAAAGACTTTTTTCTCTCCAAGTAATATATAAGGCTCTCATGTTAAAGCATCCTTCCCTGTTTTGCTTTTCATCCTATCACCACTTGGTGGCACTATTCACCCAGGAATACGCTATTTCACACTATAGTCTATTTCTCCCACTAATTGCTACTGAAGCTGGACCCTTTTTCCTCACTTTTCTCCATCCCAGTCTTATTCCCTACATTCTCTCCTGCCTAAAACACATTTTTCCCCCCTCATCCTTTCTGGTAAAACTCCATAGTTACATACTTACATCTCTACTGCTGTCTCTAGTTTTTGGTTACAGATTGTTTTCTTTGCAGCTGCTTCATCCTTTTGCTCTTCCCACTCCGTTCGCCCTACAGATTCACTCCGCTCCCTGACCCTACCCTCAATTCCCACCCACCCCCAGTGGTCCTATCATTATATCTCCCAAGCCGCACCCTTCCCTTAAATACCCAATCCTTGTCTTCTGCATGTTAACCTATTACATTCTTACCCCTGAAACACTTAACTACTACTCCTTAATATTCTACATAACCACTCTCCTACCTCTCTCCCAACCCACACCCTATTACTTATATTTATACTATTCCCTACTCCTATTACTATTACTTTCTCTTATAGCATCCTTCTTACTATGGCCCTACTATCTATAGCTACATCATACCACTATTACTCCTGTATACTACCCTTCCTTTCCTATCTGTATCCTACATTCTAAATGCCTGTGAACCTCTCATGTTCACTAACTTTCACCATCCCTTCTAGAAAACTTTACTTGCAACTCAGGCTACCTCCCACAACCATATTAATATAACATCAACTTCTATCTACTTACTTCCAAAGTATCATAGATTAGCCCACATTACTTATCTCCAATTCAGTAAATCTTTGAACATCTACTCTAAAACTTTAAAGTTCATACATAGACCTAAACGTTATCTCCTATTAGACGAAGGCTTTCACCCCAACCCTGGTCCCAACAATACAGATGGCTCTGATTCCCAAACACTCATTCCCTCCACCTCTTACAACACAGAAAAATATATGACTCTCTCCTTATAGCACACATCAACATTTGTAGCATTAACAATAAAATAGCCCATCTTCATGCTCTCTTAGATGTGCATTCTTTTGACATCCTATGTCTTACTGAAACATAGCTTAAACCAACAACCCAGGACAATGAAATCACCCCATCTGGAATACAATATATTGAGACTAGACCGCAAAATCAAAAAAGGTGGGGGAGGAGCCATTCTTTATAAATCATGGCTACACATCACTTCTTTCAATGTGCAACTCCTTACTGACAGTAATGCTGAAATCCTTACTGCTAAACTTAAAATCAATGCCTTTAAATTCATCTATTTAATTTGCTCCTACCTCCCTCTTGGAAACAACATTGTTACCCTTGAAAATTTACTTAGCTGGCTCTCTATTTACCTACCACAAGAAACATAGTGCTGGGTGACTTTAATATAGACTGGACTACATGTAGCTCACTCAAGCCTACAACCCATATTAACCTATATGGATTTTCCTAAATCATTACCTGCCCCACCAGAATCAATAAACCTAATAACAAAGAAAGCACCCTAGACTAGATCCTAGTTAACAATCATCTCTACATATAAAGCAGATACTTTTCCTGATGACCTTAGTGACCACTCACTGACCTATGCCATCAGACAAAGACTCAATATCCCCAACTCTAATTTCTTTAAAACTACTCGATCCAACATAAAGTTTAACCTAGAATGCTTCCCGACTGAACTTAAGGCATGTAACTGGTCACCACTAAAATACCTCCAACTAGAGGAAGCAGTCTTATACTTTAATAGTAAATGCTTACAAATTCTAGACTACCATGCCCCCAGAAATAGGACTAAATCTGCTCCATGGCTTACAAATGAAACCAGACTGAAAATTTCACATAGACACAAAATCTGGGTGAAATGAAGATCTTCCAAAAACCCAACAGATCATCTACAATTTAAACAATTGATAAATGCTACCAAAAGGTCTATACTGACTGACAAAAAAAAATTACTTCCAGCAGACCCACAAACACAAACCACAAAAATTCTGGTCAGGCATAAACAGACTCTTACACCCAGGTCGCTCCAAAACACCAACCCCATCAAGCACCACCAGTAACAATCCTAAGCATATTGCCAATGCCTTTAATACCTTCTTTACTGAGGCCATCCAATCGCAAGCAAATTCTCTACCCCCTGTTAGACCAAGTCTGTCATCCACCTTAACTAGCTTATTGCCCTCATTCCACCTACAACCAGTTCCTACATCCCTCATTTGCACCCTTCTCCTAAAACTTAAGCCATGCACCCCTTCAGCTGACCTTCTACCAGCCGAATATCTGCAAAAAGCAGCCAAAGTCATAGCCTTTCCCATTTCCATCCTAATAAATAGGACAATTTCTGAAGGAACTCTCCCATCTATCAGGAAAATCTCCCATTTTATCCCTTTACATAAGGGTGGTAACTCTACTGAACTTTCTCATAGACTCATAGACTCATAGATTCGTACTAGGCTAACTGCCCCTGTGAGCCATTTTAAGCCTAGCCAATTATCCCTTGTGAGATTCAAACCCTGCACCTTGTGTTTGTAAGGCAAACACCTTAACCATTAGGCCACCCTCCCAACCTAATAACAAAGAAAACACCTTAAACATTAGGCCAACCTCCCAACCTAATAACAAAGAAAGCACCCTAGACTAGATCCTAGTTAACAATCATCCCTCTACATATAAAGCAGATACTCTTCCTGATGACCTTAGTGACCACTAACTAACCTATTCCATCAGACAAAGACTCAATATCCCCAACTCTAATTTCTTTAGAACTACTCGATCCAACAAAAAGTTTAACCTAGAATGCTTCCAGACTGAACTTAAGGCATGTAACTGGTCACCACTAAAATACCTCCAACTAGAGGAAGCAGTCTTATACTTTAATAGTAAATGCTTACAAATTCTAGACTACCATGCCCCCAGAAATAGGACTAAATCTGCTCCATGGCTTACAAATGAAACCAGACTGAAAATTTCACATAGACACAAAATCTGGGTGAAATGAAGATCTTCCAAAAACCCAACAGATCATCTAAAATTTAAACAATTGATAAATGCTACCAAAAGATCTATACTGACTGACAAAAAAAAAAAAATACTTCCAGCAGACCCACAAACACAAACCACAAAAATTCTGGTCAGGCATAAACAGACTCTTTCACCCAGGTCACTCCAAAACACCAACCCCATCAAGCACCAAAAGTAACAATCCTAAGCATATTGCCAATGCCTTTAATACCTTCTTTACTGAGGCCATCCAATCGCAAGCAAATTCTTTACCCCCTGTTAGACCAAGTCTGTCATACACCTTAACTAGCTTATTGCCCTCATTCCACCTACAACCAGTTCCTACATCCCTCATTTGCACCCTTCTCCTAAAACTTAAGCCATGCACCCCTTCAGCTGACCTTCTACCAGCCGAATATCTGCAAAAAGCAGCCAAAGTCATAGCCTTTCCCATTTCCATCCTAATAAATAGGACAATTTCTGAAGGAACTATCCCATCTATCAGGAAAATCTCCCATTTTATTCCTTTACATAAGGGTGGTAACTCTACTGAACTTTCTCATAGACTTATAGACTCATAGATTCATACTAGGCTAACTGCCCCTGCGAGCCATTTTAAGCCTAGCCAATTATCCCTTGTGAGATTCAAACCCTGCACCTTGTGTTTGTAAGGCAAACACCTTAACCATTAGGCCACCCTCCCAACCTAATAACAAAGAAAACACCTTAACCATTAGGCCAACCTCCCAACCTATTAACAAAGAAAGCACCCTAGACTAGATCCTAGTTAACAATCATCCCTCTACATATAAAGTTTCGACCAATAGCCTTACTCTCTCCCTTAGCAAAAATAATGGAAAAAATGTATCCACCAACAACTACTCAACCACCTGCTCCAAAATAACTTACTAGCTAGCTGTCAGCATGGATTTAGGCCATTTCACAGCACCACCTATGCTGTATTATCATTTTCTGACTATATCAACAAAAAATTGTATTAACAACACTCTATCTTCCGCACTTTTTATTGACCTCTCGAAGGCTTTCGGTATGGTTAATAATCAGCATCTTATGGATCTACTTAAATCCCTCTCCCTTGATACAATAGCACTAAAATGGTTCGATTCCTACCTAGAGAACCATCAACAAGCTGTGCTCTGGGATAATACACTATCCACACATCTTCCTGTTACCCTAGGTGCCCCTCAGAGCTCTATTTTGGGCCCCCCCCCATTCTCAATTTTTATTAATGACCTCAACCTAACAATTCCTCAAGCTAGCTGCATACAATATGCAGACAATTCAACATTAATGTGCTCTGCTACTTCATTATCAGAACTCCAGTCCCTCACCCAAAAGGTACTTAACATAGTGGAAAACTGGTTCCTACAGTGCTGCCTACTCCTGAACCCTCCCAAAAAAAACAAATGATTGCTATTTAATCCTACAAAAAAGTCCACACAAATAGACTTCACAGTGTTATCTAGTAATGGCACTGTTATATCTCCCGACCCAACCGCCAAACTCTTAGGAGTAACAATTGATAACCTGACCTTTGACACTCACATCAACACCCCAATAAAATCAGTGAACAGAAAGCTAGGCTCCCTTTATAGGAATAAATCCTTCCTTACTCCTACAGCTAGAACTACTATTGTCCACACCCATCTTATCTCTACCCTCCTCTATGCCTCACCCATTTATACCAATCTTTGTAAAAGCAACCTCAGCAAACTTGCAACCTGTTACAATAACATTGTCAGGTTTGCCACAAGTTCCCCATTTAGAACCCACCATTGTCACAATCTAAAACAACTGGGTTGGCTAGAACTCCATAATCAACTTATTTTTTACCAACTTATTATCGCACACAAGATCCTTTATCATCCTAGTAATACGTCAATAATCACTAGCCTTATTACCCCCTACATAAATCTTTCTACCCTACGCTCAGCAAATAAACTACTAGTATCAGTACACAAGTCTTACAATAAGACTGGGGGCTCTCTGTTCTCCAACACCTTGGGGAAAACTTGGAACCTGCTTCCCAGGGAACTCTCATATCTTTCCTCTACACCACTTTTCAAAAAGCATCTCAAAGAATACCTTAAAAATCACAGGCTATGTCCATGCACCAACCCAGATTAATCACCTCCTTCCTTCATAATTTTGTATACTTATCTCACTACTGCTATGCTTGGTCCTCCTTCCTATTAACCTCGGAATGTATTGGCTGACAGCTAACAGACGTTGGTACTAACTTAGCCTGTCTTAGGAGGTACTACAGAGCTTGTTCTTGATAAGCAAGCTCTCTATAGTATGTACTTGTCTCTATCTCTTATATACATGCTCACTATTATCTTGTAGAAATGTTTGTCAATTATATGATTGTTTAGCTACTATGTAAATAACGTGTATTGCCTAGCCTTAAAAATGTACAGTATCTAATATTGCTATTAACTTTAGTGGATCTTTTCTCCCTGGGCCTCTACTGAAAATGAACGTATATCCAGTTGGACTAGCCCAGCCAACAAATGTAAAATAAAATAAAAATAAATAAAAAATTGTGAAGTGCAAGAGGTGGAAGAAAACTGGAATTACTTTTCTTATTCACTTTTTCATAGGTTGTTACTAGGCTATTGTTCCTAGAGCCCTTATAAGCCTTGCCATGTTAATCCCAAGTTGTACCAGTTGTCCTTATTAGGTGGACTTAATTCTCAAAGTGAGTCTGTAATCAGCACTAACTGTCCCTGCGCATGAGGGACATGGGTGCCACCCCTTGGGTCTCCATCCATCTCAAGTGCCTAGTCCTTCGAGCCATGAAAGACTCAATCCTATCTGACCTCCCATTTTGTTGCAAAGTCAGTGGTGCTTCGAATACCAGCACTGAAGGCTAAACTCAATCCGAAACATATACAAGACTCACTGGAGAGAGAGCTTCCTAACACAGTACACTCCTAGTCTATGGAATAAGTTGTCACCACAAGTCAAAAAAGGTAGCACTGGACTATGGTTAAGGCTAGTCTCGACTACTGGATGGGCAGACACACATCATCTTAAAGTCATGTATTGCTTGGCATCTTATGGTCCATGTAATTGCTTGTCTAGCATTATTCATATGTACCTTTATTTGTACATCTCCTACACAATTTTATTTCTTTTGTGTACATTGTTTATTTTTATATTGATTGATATTTGCTTACTGGAAAAGTGTGATTGGGAAGGAGCCCATTTTTAGCAGAGATCTGGGTAGAAAATGTCTTAAGTATTACAAAAACATTTTAAGAACAATAATTTTATAATATTCATAAATACAAACACATCTACAGTTTAAATTTCTTCACTTTCACCGCTTTATGTAATGCACATTGATCAAGTACCAAATGTTCTCATTGGCTCTTTAGTGCTCATTGCATTTCCAGTGGTGTGCTAAAAGACTCTTTGGGTTGGTTTACACTAGATCATCTTTTATGGAGAGAGTGAGCTGTATTATAAAATGCACATCTCTAATACTATATATAACCCAATTTAAGAAACATCCCAAAAACCAAAGGCAATATGACAGGATTTGTTTTTGAAATTTTGCTGTTCATTAATTTTGTTGTCTGTGAATAGCCTGTTTCATAAGTGTCTCGTGCACTTCTTATTTATCTCAAGTTTGCACCCAAAACATTGTTGTGTCCCTTGTAAAATTGGAGAGTTTGAAAGAGAAAAAACACAGAACATTTAGTGATAGTCGTTGGAGTTATAGACTTATACAAGTCCCCCTCCACCAAAGGCAAGCGTCCTGTCTGGTGGACCTCAGCCATTAACAAATTGTATAACAAAAGAAGGAAGCTACTGCACGTCAGAGCAAAATCCCATAAAGGGAAGACATCTCTGATCTACATTAGCAGAAAACTACGTTCTCTCATAAAAACATCCAAGGCCAACTTTGAGAGAAAAATCGCTAAGGACACTAAAGATAACCACAAAGCCTTCTTCAGCTATGTTAGAAACCCGGGCGGAAACCCTCAGATATGCTCAGAGTTAGTTCACAACAACAAAAAATACACTGAACCCACAGATATTGCCAACATTCTGGCTGACAGGTTCAGTGCAAATTTCTCCCCTCCCTCACCCGCAAAAGAAGAAATACTTATCCCAGCTGAATGTAATCTCCCTGTCATCTCAGATGTCCAAGTGTGAACCGCCCTCAACAAAGCTAAAAACACAGCATCAATGGGACCTGACGGTATCCCAGGTTGCGTGCTACGTGAACTCAAGAGGAGCTAAACCCGCACATAAAAATGCTATTTAACCTTAGCCTTACTACAGGATATGTACCTGAATACTGGCGTACAGCAACAGTGGTCCCACTCCACAAAGGGGGTACCTCTTCAGACCCTGGGAACTACCGCCCCATAAGCTTAACCAGCCTGGTCTGCAAAGCTATGGAAAGAATCATTATGGAACTCATAAACAGAGACATAGGGGACCTACAGACACTTGACCCCACCCAGTTCAGCTTTGTAAAGGGCAGATCCTGCCTTTTGAACCTGGTTGACTTTTTCAAAACAGTCACTAGAGCCATTGATGAGGGCAAAGCAGTCCATACAGCCTACCTGGACTTGGCTAAGGCCTTTGACACAATAACCCACTCAGGCATCATAGATAAGCTCAACAGCTTAAACGTAAACCCTTATGTCACTAGATGGGTTGCAAACTGGCTAAAGGACAGAACCCATAAAGTTAAAATCGCTGGAGCAGTGTCAGACTCAAAGCCAGTCACAAGTGGTGTCCCACAGGGATCTGTCCTGGGACCCCTCTTGTTTGGCATTTATTTCTCAGATGTTAAAGCAAACATGGGAGGGTTGTGGCTGACAAAGTTCGCAGATGACTGCAAACTAGGCACCATAGTCGATACACCAGCAAACACATACATCCTACAAAAAGGCCTTACAGAAACGGACAACTGGTGCCGGAGTCACGGCCTTAAACTAAATGCCAAAAAATGTATAGTCATCCCCTTTGGGAAAAACAAAGTACCCACAAATTATCACATAGACAGCAACCCACTGAGTACGGAAAAAGCAATCAGAGACCTAGGGACCCAAGTCGACAGTGACCTCTCATTTGACACCCACGTTGCCAAAGTGGTTAGAAAAACATTCTACCTTGCACACCTCATCATGAAGGGATTCACATCCAGATCCAAGGATGTCATTGTACCCCTATACTCCTCCCTCATCAGACCCATGATTGAGTACACTGCCCCATTTGGTATGTACCTCACCCAGCATTTGCAACAGCTGGAGAGACCACAAAAGTACCTCACCAAGAGGATCAAGGGTCTCCAACATATGTCTTAGTCTGCCAGACTAAAGAAACTTCAGCTCTATTCAGTAGCATACCGCCTGCTCAGAGGTGATGTCTGCCTGACGTACAAGGCCATGTCCAATCAGGATCTGATGGACATGCTCCACCTCAAAAAATCCAAATCCATCAGGACCATGAGAGCTAAAGACTTAAACCTCAGCACAAGTATGAATAGGACATGCTGGGGGGATAGATTCATAACCCAGAGGCTTCCCATGCTTTGGAACAAGATCCCAGTTCATATTAGGCAGAGCCCCTCACTGACTCTCTTCAAGAGAAATCTTGATGAATGGATGGGAGATCGTAAGTTTACCCCAGAGGTCACATCTGTGTCACTGCTAGACAGGGGCACAGTAAACTAATTCTATTATATAAGGGGACCTTCATTGTGTCACTACTAGACAGAGGCACAGTATTCTAAATTTATTCTGTACATTTTTGTACCATTTCATGGGGTGGCAAAAGCCACATCACTATGGCTAGGCTTACAAATGCCCCAGGGCAGATAGCCTAGTACTAAACTATGAAACTATGAAACTTCAGAAAATCTAGTTAATTTACATTCTCTTGTTCTGTGAACTTGTCAGGTTAACATGACTAATCATTTAAAAAGGGTTCCCAGCCTAGGCATTTGTCCCTCCTTTTACAGTAAACTGTAGGGGGTCACAGTACCTTCCCACACAGTTTCCACATTTTGTTTGTAAAATTCCAATCCCTAAAGTATTCTAAACAAAGCAACAGTGTACTGAACTTCACAGAGGAAACAGTTTCAACAGATATGACAAACAAATGCAGGAAAGGGGCTATTTCTGAGGTAGCAGACAAAGTTGTTCTGGAACAGATTATGCAAGTTGAAAGCAAAAAGAAAAATACACACGTATTTTTAGATTATATTCCTCGTTCACTGACAGCCTGAAATAATTCCAATGTCTATCCCAGCTTGCAATAATGGAGTTCTACATATATAAGTGAAGCAAATGAATTTATCGGGGCAGCATTCGGTAAAAATAATATGTTAAATGGATATGAAGAGTACCAAAAGTACACATATACAAGTGAGTGCAATAGGTGGTCTAGGCCAGAAAACATGTACTGGGGGGATCAGTAAAGAGTGCTCCACACCAGACTGTCAGGCTGTTAAGGACACTAAAAGCCATATAACACACAACTACAAAAAAAAAAACACACAGACATCCCACCTAAACGCGAGTGGCCCTTAAAAGGGTCTTTCGGTCAGTTTCTTGGCTGTGAACACATTAGCCTCCAAAACCATAAAGTGTTCTGGCTTGGCATTTTAGAGCATACACTACATCCACAGCTGTAACAGTCTTCCTCTTAGCATGCTCAGTGTAGGTAACAGCATCGCGGATGACATTCTCCAAAACATCTTCAAAACATCCTGGGTCTCCTTGTAAATAAGCCCTGAAATACAATTTACACCACCTTGGTGAGCTAAACAATGAATTGCAGGCTTAGTAATATATTGAGTATCATCTCAGAAAGCCTTAAGATGCCTTTTTTAGAGCCGCCTTTCCTCCTTTACAGTGACCAGACATGACTATTTCAGTTGAATATTAACACAACTAACTGACAAACAGAAGATTGAACAAACGGGAAGATAGTTCCTTTATCTTCGGAGGAATTTAGTTGGAAGTTGGACTGCAGTGATCAGATGCATGTTAGGAAGAGGTAATGTATTTCAGCTACATAGCATAGATTGACTCTTGATACTAGGAGTAGACATGAAATGGGGTAAGAAATGTAATGTGTTCCATTGTAGCTATAGGAGGTCAGTAGAAGATGGAATATTGAAGGAGCTGAATTCTCTGAGGAAGAATGCAGGGAAGTTACTAAAATAATTAGATCTGTTAGAGTCTTCCTCTTCTCTTTTGGCTGTTCCCATTAGAGGTCGCCACAGCGGATCATCTATTTCCATTTCTTCCTGTCCTCTGCATCTTGCTCTGTCACACCAACCAACCAAGTTAGATCTGTTAGAGTAGTCCTAGTAATTTAAAGCCAACAAAGGAGACATATATAACTGATTTCATATCAGTTACCCAACTAAACAGAACAAGGATATCAGGAAAAAGGAAATGCTGGCACTGTGACCGAGAATGCAGATGCAGTGCATATATTCTTGGACTGCCAGCCTCTAGGAAACATAACAGAAGAATGCATTAAGGAATGAGTAATTACATTCTGGAAATATCATCCATGAGACTGGAAATTTATGAATTTTGGAAAAGCTTACATCTGAAAATATTGAGTGTTAAGTGAATTTTTAATAGCAAAGCTTTGGGCTGAAATGCAAGCAAGGTTGGATTATTTAGTTATGATTATCCTTTACTTAGCTAAGCAATATGTGGCTGGTCATAGTAAATTCTAGAGAAATGCTGTTATATTAGAGAATTTTAATAAAAAAAATGAGCTGGGGAAAGGTAGAATAATAGAAGGAAAGTGGAATGTGTCTTAAAAAAGATATTTTTTGTAAAGTTCTCAAGCCATGCAAGGCACCAAAAGAGGTAAAAAGATATTAGACTGACCTTATTTACTGTTGCATAATCCTTAAAGAAAAGGTGACCCAAACCAAGATTAAACCCTTTCCTAAAGCTTAATCTAAATAATCTGAAAGAAAATAAATATCTTGATTTTGATTACGTAAAAAGCATTTTGGCTATTAAGACAGCAAGAAAGAAGATCTTGGCCTTAAGCATCTTACAACAGGAAAAGGACAGAGGAAAATAAATCCACAATTGAAACAGGTACAATCCGAGAAATCATAAGAAATTTGAAGCAGCAAATTAATAGGAAAATGTAACTATTTATAAAGAATGCATTAAGAAATGTCCCAAAATTTCATATCTAGTATATAACTGCAGGCCCAGGGAAGAAAAAAAGTCTGTAATGGGAGAGGACCCAGCAGTAGGGTGGAGGAAGCAATTATTCAAGTACATTAGCAGAGAAAGATCAGAAAAAAAAGGAACAACTTCCATTAAAAAAAATGATGGACTGGCATTCGAAAATGTAGAGACTGTTGATGTATTAGAAGTCATGTTAAGGATTTGTTTGGAAAAGATCAGACTGGCCTGTGAAATGAAATGGCACTTCCAGATGATAACTGTCAGAAGACAAATACTGAAATACAGCAAAATACATAAGAGGCATACATAGCTTTCTGTGTCTAGACAATATTATAAAGAGACCGATAACGTAGCTAGGTTAAGCAGTAGAAAAATTGCATTCAACATTATTTAGCAAAGAGCAGTAAAAGAGCAGAGATATATGCAGAGTGCAAAAAGACACTAGTGGCTCATATTTATAAAGGAAAAGCAGTGATGTGAACTATGGAAACTGGCTTACGGTCACTTTCTAAAGACACACTTGCTAGTGTGCCATGTTTAATCATAGCCTCACCTCAGGCTTCGTGCCCACTGAGTGGTGCTCAGCTACAGTTATCCCACTCCACAAGGGGGGATCCACCTTGGATCCCAGGAACTACCGTCCCATCAGTCTGTCGAGCCTGATCTGCAAGGGCATGGAACGCATGATCATGGAACTTATAAACAAAGACATTAGCATCCTTCAAACACTGGACCCCATCCAGTTTGGGTTCGTGAAGGGCCGATCTTGTCTCCTGAACCTGATTGTCTTCTTTGAGTCAGACTCCAGAGCTGTGGACGAGGGTAAGGCAGTCCACACAGCCTATCTGGACCTCACCAAGGCCCTCAACACCATCCCCCACTCTGGAATCATAGATAAACTTACTAAGCTGGGCATAAATCCCTATGTCACTTGATGGGTTGCCAAGTGGCTTACTGACAGAACCCAGACTGTAAAAGTAGCCGACTCCAAATCCGGCTCCAGACAAGTGACAAGTGGAGTACCTCAGGGTTCAGTCCTGGGACCGCTCATGTTTGGCATCTACTTCTGTGAAGTGCAGGCCAAAACTAAGGGACTCTGGCTAACAAAGTTCGCAGATGATTGCAAACTTGGAGCCATTACTGAATCCCCAAATGATGTGGATATTCTACAAAAGGGCCTTACAGAAACAGATGCTTGGTACCAGAGCCATGGGCTCAAGCTTAATACCAAGAAATGTATAGTTATCCCCTTTGGGAAAACAACATGTACCCATGAATTACCACATACGTGGCAGTACGCTAAACACCGAAAGTGTGATGAGACACTTAGGGACACGGATGAACTGTGGTCTCACCTTCGATAACCACATCACCACAACAGTCAGGAAATCCTTCTATGTGGCACACCTCATCACTAAGGGCTTTTCATCCAGAAAAAAGGAGGTCATTGTCCCACTGTACTTATCCCTCATTAGACCCATTATAGAGTACAACACCCCGTTTTGGTATGTACCTCACAAGACATCTGTAACAGCTGGAAAGGCTGCAGAAATACCTCACTAAAAGAATCACAGGCCTAAAGCAGATGCCCTATGCTGACCATCTAAAAAAACTCCAGCTATACTCTGTGGCATATTGTCTACTCAGAGGCGATCTCTGCTTAACATAAAAGGCCAAGTCAAACCCTGAGCTGTTGGACATGCTGCACTTAAAGAAATCCCTCAGATCCACACGCCCCAGGGATCTAAACCTTGTCATCACAATGAACAAAACATGCTGGAGTGATAGGTTTCTGACCCAGAGACTCCCCATACTCTGAAATAGACTGCTCATGCATGTCAAGCAGAGCGCCTCCTTAGCCCTCTTCGAAAGGAACCTTGACGATTGGATGGGAGATAGGAAATTCACCCTGGGGAACACTTCAGTCACCCTGCGAGACAGGGGTCCAGGAAAGTAAATATTTTGGGAAGAAATATCCAGGGAATTGTTATCGCTAGACTTGTATAGGCCGATAGCCTAGTTCCAACCTATGAAGGGAAATAGACACCTTAGTGAAGGGGATGGCTGGGTACGGAAAGACATGGAGCCTCCAAGAAGGCAACCAAGATACAGATGGCAATTGTGCAGCAAAATGAAGACTCAGGGAAAAGCAATGAAATAAGTTAAATGTTAAGTACATGTAAAAAAAAATAGCATTAAGAAGGGGAAAGGTAAGATTGAGGCCAGTAATTCAGAAAAAAATAGTAAGGATATAGAAAAATGGTATGAAAAGGATAAGATCCACATAAAACAAAATGGAATAAAGAATGGAGGTGGCAGCCTGCAGAAACAAACACAATGGAGGAGGAAACACAGACGAGAAGCTAGAGCCTTGCATATACAGTGAGATGTACTTTAAAAATGCTATCAATGTTATGGAGAATTAGGAAAAAACTCTAGGCATTATATTGTGATAGCTTATAGTAGCCATACATTAGAGACTGATTACAGAATTAACAGCAGAGATCATATAAACACAAGCCTCTCTACCTGGCACTACACTGATGACTGGGTTCTGAGTATTTCCCAGGCCTGCAATCTGACTTAATGATGAAGATAACCATGCAAAAGCTGACCAGTGGCTCACAGGTAATCTCTGTAGCCAGCTCTCAGGCGAGAGTGGGGGCAAACCTCCTTTTCTGACAGTAGCATGGAGGGGCCAAGCTAGTTCACTTGGTGGAAAGTGTAATACGTGTGTCTGTTGAGTAACAAGGTGAATCTGTGTATAGATACCAGTACTGGCACCATGGAATGTCTATTCATATGGCTGGTAGATATGCACATCATGCTAGCCTCAGTCATCAGCCACCAGAGACAGTGATCATCCTTGAAGTAAGTCATGGAAGTGACTGACATTAGGATGGGTTCACTCGTTGACTGACATCAGGATGGGTTCACTCATGGACCAGATTGGCAGGTCCACCATAATCTGTTCACTTCCCATCCCCTGTATGTCATCTACACTTCATCTCCATCTCTCATTGTTGACTTTTTGTCAGTTTGTAGCACTGTCTTGTTGCCCCACCCTTATATCACCATCACCACTGTGATGTTTTTGTTTGTCTTGTCTGGCTTTGTGTGCGACTGCCACATTTCCTATACCCTACTTCCTTTTCCACTATTTCATTATCACATCCACCTCTACACTTCTTGCAAAAAAAAAAAAAGGGCACATATGCCCCCCAAACATTCTGTTCTTCTCTCCTCCACCTATTTACTCCTCAGATTGTCTTTCAGTGTATTCCATTGCTTGGTCTTTCCAATTTCTTCCATTTCTCTCACTCCTTTTCTTCCTCACACACAAGTACTTATGCAGATATAAGCAGTTGCTTTTGTGGTCAGTCATCTTTTGTGTGAACTTGTGAATCTGGTTTGTTGTTTTCACTACTTCACCATTGGTTGAACATGGAGAGCTGCAGTGAGTGTGAGGTGTGACACTTGTGAATCTGGTTTGTTGTTTTCACTACTTCACCATTGGTTGAACATGGAGAGCTGCAGTGAGTGTGAGGTGTGACAGTGGGGTTTAGGGAGTCTTTTCTTTTCCTCACTGATGTGTACTCTTAGACATGATCCCTGCAAAAGAAAGGAAAGAAAAGTTTTTTGTTTGTCACTTTCTACCTTTAGGTTAATATGTATTAGCTACATTTTGGCTGACAGATGAGTATCTGCAATGTTTTATTTCAATTGTTTGTAATACACTTTGTAATACACTCATATAATGACATGGAATGTATCTGTGTGCCCCTGGTATGAGCTACAGACAGTGAGTTTTACAGCAGTGTGCCACTTATGGCTGCTTATTGGTAATATTACTGTAACTGTTTTCCCCTTTAGTCTAGCCTCTGACATGCCTGCATTGTGTCTGCTGGATTCAACCTTCTCAAGCAATATAATGTGTAATATTTCTTGTTGAGTGGCTACATTATGAATCTTTTTGGACACAACTCAAATATTCCAGATTCTGGTATAGTGCAACAAAGAAGTTAGTATATTTAGTTTTCAGTGTCAGTAAGCAATGCCCTGTACTGACAGAGGCACATAGAATTGATTGAAAATTTCCATATAAAACTACTCCCTGATATTTCCACAGTACTTAGTTGTGTAAATATCAAATACTTTGCACATTGAGGTGTAGCCCCCCCCCCCACAATGAGTTTAGTCTTAGTCAGTTAGTCTTAGTATCTTCATCCCCAAAAGCACTTTACCAAGACACCATCCATCATGACATATACAGCCCATCTCATGGTGCCACCGCTTCTAAGCGCATAAGGAGTACCACCACCATACAGCTACATGTCATGGTGCCACAGCTTCTAAGCGTGTAAGGTTTACTATGACACAACCTAATATTTTTGTCATATAAGGCTCCATTGGGAAGCACACAGATGTCCCACTCACTATGTTAAATAAGATGAGAGTCATGGACAGTTGTCTATCAGTGACCAAGATCTTCCAGGTCATGCACACACTAAGGTTGTTGAACCACAAGTATCAGAGTGACTCAGTCATAATCTATGTGGATGTTAATGACCTGAGACATGCTTCCCTGGACCATATGAAAAGATAAATGATGGAGCTGTTGGACTATGTATCACAGGCCAGAATGAGCCTAGACTTAAGCAGCATTCTACCTTCTCCAAGGATTATGCCACAGTATGAACAGAAAATAACTAACTTTAATAACTGGCTTAGATTTTGGGGTCATTCAAAGGGGCTACGATATTTGTTAGCCTGGGTGGATTTGGTTAGCAGACCATACTGCTTTGCCAGGGATGACTTGCACCTAGTCCCTTTGGGTTTTCAAATATTAGCTCAAAGCTTGTCCAACCCATAATACCTTTTTTAAAAATTGCCATCCTGTTAGACTTACCAACATAGCAAATCCAGTCCAATGAAATCTGTAGATGTTAATACTGAATGCAGTTCTAAACAAGAAACTCAACTCCCTGCAAGCTGTTCTCCCCCTGGTGAATGGAGATATCTGTGCTGTTAGTGAGACATGGATTTAAAGCCACAGAGAGCACTCTGGCAGTGCAGGCCTATAATGCCTTTGATACATTTAGACTGGTTACTGCACAGGAAGGAGCAAAAGGTGGGAGTGTCTCAGTTTTCATCAAAATACCCACATCAAGACTAATCAGTTTGCCCTTGAGCTTCATTGTGTCCAAATTAGTATAGGCAGAGTTCCATACCATATCCTTGTAAGCTACAAGTCCCCCTCTGTGACCCAGGGAACCCAAAGCTCTCACTTAAATGTACTGAAAATACCTGATTAACCCAATACCATATTCATGGATAACTACTCCACTATAAACTGGTATTCATACAAGTTGAAGAATTTATTTATTTTTTTCTATCTGTTGTTGACTGGGTAAGCCCCACTTGACTAATAGCTTATTTTCAGGGGAGGTCAGAGATGGTATTGATGCTACTAGGGGAAATTTGTCCTGGGCATGGGAGAACTTCCCCTACTCATTAGGAGAGTGGTAGTTCCAGTCCTAACACAGTGGCAGCTGGGGGGGATGGTGCTCAAGGAATCCAAGATGGAGGATAGCACAGAGGTGAATGCCAGTGCTGGTGTGTAATCATTACATGATTCAGAGGAGTTGTTTCAGCAAAATATGTTTGCTTCATTGGAAACAAATGATTTACAAAATGATAGATATATTATTACAGCTCTCCAGTTGGGGGGGTTACAGGATATTTTTGGTGGACTATTAATGCAAAAAGCAGAAAAGATGTTTCTTGGGAATTAAACTATGGATAATATCCATTTAGATGAATCTAAACTTATTCTGAATGAAGAAAGCCTTAAAAAGAAATTGTATGCTGAGACTGTTAAGGACAGTGCATGGAAAATGGTGAGAAATGTAGGTATGACATTTGAGATAAGTGATGGTGCCATTAGGTGATAAGGCTCATAAAGTAAGAGCTTTTATTCTTATTAGTAAAGAGACATTTTGGGACATTATATTTGATACTGGTGCTGTCATAGAAAGCTTTTTAGGAGAATATAAAAAGAAAAATACCTCTAATCCCTGGAATTTGTATGTGGTTAAAGCATTTCAAAGGGAAACAAGAAAAGAACTACATGTTTAATTTCAAACTGAAACTGAAAAAGAAACATTTGAATAAAGTATGTAAAGAAGTTGTGGATATCACTCAAGTTTATGATAATAGGGGATATAGCCGGCCTTAGGCCTAAGCCGACTAGCTGGTTGCCTAGAGCGCCACTCTACCAGGGGTGCTTTTCCAATAATCTGGATGGTGTAAATAGACCGGGATGGGGACAACAGGTGGCTTCAGAGAGGCACTGTGGAGCCCTTTTGCCTAGGGCATCAGTTGGCCAAAGGCCTGCCCTGATGAAGGATTGGGGACTGGTGAATGGAACTGTCATAATTTATTGAAAATGGAAAGAGAAAATTGTTCATATTCTTGGCAACTAAGCAATCCTGTCTTAGTCTATGATAAGAGAAGTTTTATTTGAATTTATATTATATTTTTACAACTGTTTTCACTGTTTGTAGGAAGGAAGGGATAGCTTGTAGGTAAAGAGATTTAATCTGATTTCCATTTTGTTGTACCTTTAATTTTCACTGTTTGTTAATAGACTGGGATATGCTTTAGGCAGGCAAACTGTAGCCCTCCCAAAGGGCCTAGTCAGTTATAAATTCTCACAGACTGCATAGAGGAAAATCCTGATCTTATCTAAACAATCCCGACTTGATTTGTGATTTACTAATCTTTACTGTTACAAAGAGATACAACTGTGAGCAATGGTCAGTGAAACAATTCCACCTTTAGTGCGATTTTCACAACTTTTATGGGCAGAGCAGCAACTTTACTGCATTTAATTTAATATTTAGTTGTATATTGTTTGTGGGATTTTTTCTCATATAATTTGATTTAAATTATCTTTGAATTCTGTGGTAACTGATTTTGATTATTTTCTTTTAGCTAAATATGGATTCCTTAAATGAGTACCCCATTAATGATTTACTAAAGCACAAGTATCTTGTACAGCGTGCTAATTACTATGTACATTTAAAGGTAACACATGATAACACTGTTGATCTGTGTTCCCAATGCCAAAAGTTGGATGATTTGCTTACCATTATTAGTAGTAATCTAAACTTACTGATGGTGATTGCACTTGTGCATTGGGCTCAGCTTGGAGAACTATTGTTGCATATATAAATGACTGGACCAATGAAATAAATAATTTTAGGCAAAGAGCAAATAGAACACATTTAGGGAAGGAAGTGTCTATTGTCTGTATAGATCACTCAACCTGTATTGAAAAAGATAATATCACTTACAATTTTGGGATTCTGGATACAAATATTCAAGAATCTGAGGATTCAGAGCATATAGAAGGAAAAAGAAGAAAGAAGTTCGCAACAAACAGCAAGCAAGAAAAAGAAACTGATAAAGCAAACAGAATAAGTACTAAAAAGGATACTGTTTTGTCATGCAACACACGGATTACAGGGAATGATAACATTTTTCTATTGGAACACCATCAGTCTATAGAAAAAATATAATTTCCCAAAAAGAGAAGGTAGAAAAAAGAAGCAACGGGCAGGTGAAAAGGAAAGAATCAAAACTGAACTTGGAAGGACTGAAGAACATTACTGTGAGAAAGAAGAGGAGAAAGACAGAAGTTGACAGCATGGATCAAACTTTATATACAAGCCAGCTGGATGAGAATTGTATGCTTGCAAATGTAATAAGCAATGAAAACAGTGGGATTATTAAGACTAATGGTGATGAAGATCATTCCTTTGTAACAATTGGTAGACTAAATATTGCTGAATTAGAAGTTGAAGATTCTTCAGATCTAGTCAGAAAATATATTCTTGCAATTACAGATTCAGTTATTAGATGATACCTGAGTTTGCAGAAAAGCTATTGAACATTGATAAGTGTTTTGCTTGCCAGGAGCAAAAATAGAGGGTGTGAGACAGGCCTTTAGAGTGCCTTAACATAAGGAAGTTTGGATATGTTTTTATTCATGTCACTAAAAATGGTCTTAGCCACATGGACTCTCCAACTGTTAGTAGGAAGCTTACAGCCTTCTTAGATACCATGGCTTCTTCAGGTGTTAGAATATATTTTTCACAAATCACAAACAGAAAGGTCTGTGAAAATGAAAAGATTTTTTGGGTAAATATTGACATGAAAAAAATATCCCATTTTAAAAAATGGAAATCTGTAGAGCATCTAAGCCTAATTTTGGGCATGTGTTCAGATAGGATGGCATGCACTTGTCAAGGTCAGAAGATGTTTTGCAATATTTGACAAACACAAGGATTTTTGCCAGGTCAAAAATTTAACAGTTTGCAGATAACAACATTTGATACATTCCTGATAGTTGTTAATGCTTGGAGCACTAAGAATAAAAATTTATTGTAAAATTTACTACGTAACCACAAGATTGATGTTGTGAAACATGTTTCTAACAAAAACTCAGGTGGAGGTGTTATGATAAGTATTAAAGATAGTTCTGAGACCTGTGATTATTACATGTTCAAAGATAACACTAATACATAGATTGTGTAACCATGAAAATAAATACAACCCTGGAACATATAACAATTGTTGGAGTGTACAGACGACCAAAGTCAAGTGCTGATGACCTAGAGGAATTCATACATTTTTTGTATGAAACACAGGAGAGAAGAAGAATGGTGGCTGGGGAGAAAACTTTACTGGAAACAAACTGGAATAATATTAATTCAACAACATTAGTAAAGAAATTATTTACAAAGTACATTCAGGAACAACAATTGCTTCAGATTGTAAAAAATCCTACCAGGGAACAAAACATACTAGACATTGTTTGTGTTCCTAAAGAAATTACTGTTACTTCTTGTCAAGTTTTATCACTGTTGATCTGCAGTGATCGTGGACTTATACAGGTTAATTTGTTGCTAGATAATTCTGCCAAACTGAAATATAAACCAATGGACAGAAGCTTAACAGATTATATGGAAGCAAAAAAGTCATTGTGTAAAACTAACTAGAGTGATGCTTTCAGTGGAAAAAATGCAGAAGGAATATGGAAAGTTTTGATAGAGAGATTGTCTAAATGCAAAAAAAAAATGTTCAACATCAGGAGGCACAAAATGTCAAGAGGATATATTTCCATTAGAACAACATTAAGGTGAGAGACAAAAAATATAGCAACTGGAAAAGCAGTTGAACTACAACTTTGAAAACTAAAATAAACAAGCTGGATGGAAAAATTAAACATACAGCCAGATTCAGTAAAACCTACATGGTCTGTTTTATATGGTAGCTTACTGTAATGGATTCAGTAAGGGAGTCTACAAGGTGTGTAGAGCCACGCACAGCTGGGCAAACAAGGTAAATACCCAGCATGCAAATTACAACATAAGCAGCTGAATTGTATGTTAATTAGCAAATCCAAGATGGAAGAGCTATTTGACAAGCTGTAAAGCAACCCTGTACACTCAGTGTTGGTTTTCCCTGTGAATTCCAAAACCTGTTGGAATACAAACATGGAAAGGAGTTTACACAGAAACAATGTTAGGGGCTGCTGTTGCCTTAATTCATGTGTATGTGCAACAGGCTGAAGTCTATGCTGCTGCTGCTAATAGACCATAACCAAGAAGGAGAAGAGTTTTCAGGCCCCATTTAACTTATCATTACTTACATATGTGGAAATTGTAGAGTGCTACAGGGTGGATAGAGGCATACTACAGGAACTCAGCAACCTCTCTCATCTTCAACTCAGGGGAAGCCATCCCAGTGGAGACAAATGTATATGTAACACTTAGAATTTTAGCTACAGGTACCTTTCAGAGACCAGCAGGGGGCATGCTATGGGTGTCACAACCATCAGCATCCAGGATCCTCCATCAGTTCCTGAATGCTCTACTCGAACATGCTAGTGACCACATATAGTTTCCCCATATTCCTGATGATAGGGCCAGAATATGCAAGAGTTCTACACTGTAGCACACTACCCTGAAGTACTGGGCACCATAGATTGCACACATATAGAAATGAAGGCACCACGTGTAGAACAGAGAAAGCTCTACATTAATATAACGGGCTTCCACACTAACTGTCAAGTCATATGTAATGCCAAGGAAATCATCTTGAACATGTGTGCTAGCAACCCAGGCAGTTGCCATGACTCACCTATCTGGCATACCTCCCGACTGTATCAGATGTTCACTAGGGGGGATATCCCACAGGATCATTTACTGGAGAATGCAGGTTATGAGCTGGAATCATGGCTGATGACACCCATCAAAAATGCGCACGCACGCACACAAACACACACACACACACACACACACACACACACACACACACCTGCTGAGGAATGACATATTGAGGCACACATTCAAACCAGAACTATCACAGAGCATGTGTTTGGGCTGCAGAAGTCTTGGTTCCAGTGCCTAGATACATCTGGGGGAGCTCTGCAGTACAATCCATGTATGTGTACTGCAGTATTCGATTTACCTTCATAATGCCAATCACAAGATGGTCGACCTGGCTTCCGCGAATACTGAAGTGCGACCGTCCAAAATGTCGAACACCACATATCTGAATGGCAAAATCTCGTCCCCTTTTTGATCCATGGTAGCACTGGTGTGGAGGTGTGGCGTGGCCGGAAATGTCGAAATTCGACATTTATTTGACATTTTAAAAGTTTTGTGGTTCTGGTTTCGCGGAAGCGGTTCGATGATGTGGCCGGTCAATCATAACTGATCAACAATATGAATGTAAACCCAATATTTACAGTATGTGCCATGATACACAACATTATCCTGAGAAAACAACTTCAGCAGGATCAGCAAAGGGTAGGGGCACACATCCACCACCAATGGCAAGGTCACTACAGCCACACTCAAGTGAGGACTCAGACGGGGAAGCAGCAGCTGCTGTGGGTATAGGCAGATGTAGGCATGATCAATATGCCCTTACACTGGCTAAGAGACAAAGTATAGTGCACTCACGCATCACCTAAGGACTTAAAACCTTCCCGCTATGCACATACATATAGTGACATTGATGCCAGGCAATGCTCACGACCTTTACCTACCCATGTAATGGCTGTGTACTGCTTGCATCAGACAGAGTCAGCCCTGACCTAAAAGTTTTGCAACTGTTGGATTTATAAGGTAAGTGTTGAACCTGGAGAGTGTTGTGTAATAATACGAACTACTGGCATATCCTTGCATGTTGTTACTTGGTAGTGTAAACAAGTAAAATATAGGAGGTTTGAACAGAATGACTTATTTGACTTATATGTGCACATTATTAAATAGTATGTCTCTGGCATCAAAGATTCACACAGTCATACCTCTCAAAAGTAGTGATGGTCACTGCATGCCCTCAGTTTAGCATCATACGTTTGTACAGGAAAATCATTAAAGAGATATACATTTCAATTTCAGACTTCACTACACTTACAAGATCATTAACAATAAAGATGGAAAAAAAATTGATGCTATCATCTAACTTTCTAAGACCAATATAAGTTAAATGTACAATTACCAATTAAGCATCACAAATGCAGATATATTAAGCACTAAGTCAGCTATGCACCCTGAGCATCAGACACAAAGCTTATGTATTCCTGAATCCTGTATCCAAAAGATAGAAAACAGGGATATGGCACAGTTATCATCAGTTGTTTTGTGTGTTTGTGTGTGTGTGTGTGTGTGTGTGTGTGTGTGTGTGTGTGTGTGTGTGTGTGTGTGTGTGTGTGGGGGGGCAGAAAGCCTAGGCTGACACAAAAGATCGGTGAGTGTGTGTGAGTAAGAAAGAGAAGCTGGTAGACATTCAGATAAAGTTACAAATGGCCAGTGAGACAAAATGAGTTTTACGCTTCACAGCTGAGCCATGTAACTGTTGTGTGTGTGTGTCTGTATGTGTCCTCCAGGTGAAATTGGTGTGTGAGTGTCTGCATGAACACAGCCAAGCTGTGTGCTACCTCCGTGTCTTGGTATGTCGGACAGGTGTGAGCCTTGCATGGTAGAGGTGACAGTTCATTGTTCCAGGAAAACTAGCTCTGCCAGGAGTTGCACTGGAATGTGCACACCCATGATCAGATACACTGCTGCTACCTGAATGTGACTGATGTCTGCTGGATGAGCTTCCCTAATGAGGACACCCAGAACCACGACCCCATGACTTGCCATGTCTGGGTGTGGACAGCCCAACCACTGATGGAGCATTGGAAGTGCTGCCACTATGAGAACTTGATCAGGCATTGCCACCTTGGCTAACAACAGATAATGTGGTTGACCTACACCCACAAGGGTGCTGTGCCCTTCTAACAGACATTCCATCACAGATGCCACCCATTCCAATGTGTCATCCGTTTAATCCATTGAATTGGCAACATGGTGCAGGCAGTCATGCATGTCAACCTGTGCCACATCTACAACCCGAAGCATTTTGCTGTAGGACCTATGGGAATCTGGCTGTGCCTCCATGATGCCCGTAAACATACATTGAATAGCATGGGTCAAGCCACCTTGATCTAGTGGAGGATGGACAACAGGCCTCCACTGAGCACTCCCTAACGACCTTCCTGCATGGCACCTCACCCACACTTTGGCTACGGCCAGAGTTACCAGGCAATGAAGCTGCAGTAACCACACTTCCCTGATCGATTTTCTCACCCTCCACCTGCCCAATATCTGAGGGCTCACTGGAATGGGTAGGCATAGGCCTACTGGCTGTGTCCAATGGAATTTCAGGGGATGGCTGTATGTTAACCTCAGTGTCAGATTCAATCTCTGCACCCCTGACTGTGCCTCTGTTTGGCCACCACCACCACTATCAGAGTCTGCAGATACTCTGACATCAGGTGGCAGATGTCCTGCACTTCCACTGTCAGGGTCATGTGATAATAAGCAACAAACACAGGGAAAAATTAATACCTACATTACTATAGTCCAATATATGCTAACAAAATAACAGTGGTGTCAATATTAGACAGAGCATAACAACACAACAGTACTGACATCAACATCACACACTAAAATATTTCTTGGAACTGCTGATCAATACTAACATAAAAATATTTGGCTTACCATGTCCAGATGATGGTATGCTCCCTATGTCGGATGGTCCCGGAAGAAATTAAGCAAAAGATAAGGACAACACCACCACAATTAACAGTAACACAGGAAGTAAAACATGTTGCCCTTTATATATCCATTAACTATACTTTCATCAAAAACTTGGATGACAAGCCCATCCTAAGCCCCATATGTAATCAGTGAGACTGTGTTGGTAACTGTAGCAGTCTTCCACCCCCCCCCCAACCAATTTCTTATTAAACAGAACTAACATAGTCATCAATGAACATGTCTCCGTGAAACCCCATTTAAAATCCCACCCTTTGAAACATGGATATATGACTTCTTTTGTTCATAATTTTTAGATGTATTTATTTATTTCATTCTTTAAGTATTGCTATGACTGCAGTATGTTTTTGATATGTGTGATATACTTATTCTATTTAGTTGTTTGTAAAGAAATAATGTCTTGCATTTAGGTGACTGCTTCTTTAATAAATGGGTGGTATATTTCTTGGTCTTTGATTGGATTTTTTGTATTTAAGTGAAGGAACGCTTGCTTTACTTAGGTCTGATGAAGCTACCTTGATGGTAGTGAAAGCGCTTACCATTATTTTAGTACCTTTGTTTTATTAAAGTTTTTGTTTTCTACCATGGTGTGCACCCAGTTTTTAATTTAATTTAAGCTGTTACCTGCTGTGATTGACAGCTCACAGCAGGAGTCTTGACTCACGTACTGTTTCCTTGTTCTAGCCTTTACTTTCTGTATGGGTAGGGGAAGGACCAGGGAGCTGTGACATCACAGCATGGGTGGGTTTTTAGGACGGTCATGATGATGTCAGTTTGGGGAGGGAACTGGCCAAAAAACTACCTGTATTCTATGGTCTTGATGATATCAATGAATTGGAGACTTTTTTCAGGACAGAATAAAAGTTTTTTGAAAGTGAAACCACCACAGTACAGTAAGGTACTGTTCTAGTGGAGAGAAACAGTCAATTTAAAATATTTTAAATGCTGTGTAGTTTATTCATAGCATGAACAATAAATAGGAAGAAAAAGGACAGAGAACTTGAGTATTTAATAATAGAATCCCTTTGTTGTCCTTTTAAGTAAGTAGGAGATAGTAATTATCTCAGATTCAGTCAGGAATATAGTGAAGCTTATTTTAGATATTGTTTTTCTTTATTTGTCTGAGCCTGTCCTTTAGTGTTATTTAAGTATTTCCTATGATTTTAAACTCTGATGTCACTGTGAATATATGCTTAGTATTTCCTTGTTCTTTTACTATTTATTATTAAATATATTTAAACCTTTAACGGGAACAGCCGAAAGAAGATGATGATTGTGGCTGATCTTTGTAGAGATATTTATTTTTGAGAGTATTTGCATATTTATTTGGTGACACTGTGTGGGCCACTACTAATAGCCTTGCTCTTGGTCAAACTACCATTTGCATTAATATTAATTTCACTAAGTATATTGGATACCCTTGGAAGAGCCTTAAGGTAGTTGGTAGGAGTGTCTGGTGGCCGTCATAACTATGTTATAGTCTGGCCAGAAGGGGGCATAGCTAGTAGACCTGTGCCAGCCTTTCCCAGGTGTGTGTGTGTGTGTGTGTGTGCATGTGTAAATCAAACCTCAAAGATTGTGGGTGCCAGCTACTTGGGCAGGGACACAAAACACTATTGAACAGAAAGGGTGCTAGAGGTTTTGGCTTGGCACTCAGCTGCGGTTACAACTGTGTAGCTGTGCCAGTGAGGAGTCTTACTGGGGATCTGGAGAAAGAGGGAAAAAGCCCCAGACTGACTGTGTTCCCAGTGTGCTCTTAAGGGAAATTGTGCTTGATACAGAGAGCTGCATCTGGAGATACTGTGTGTGTAGCTGTTATGCTGCCAGTGAACATCCCCCACTGGTGCCAGTGGTGAGGATTGAGGCTCCTTGATTACTGTCCCAGAAATGGGGCATCACACTATCATCTTATGCTGTCTATGGGTCTGAGGTAGATAAAATAAAGTTTGGCCATTACAAACATTTCACTCATAATCCTCATGCTAAACCCATGTGATTTAACTCAGTAGTAAGCTTTAGTTTGCAGTAGTTGTTGGTGTTTGTGAACACACACACACACACACACACACACACACACACACACACACACACACACACACACACACACACACACACATATATATATATATATAGATATGTGTGTGTAAGCTTGTCAGAACTGCTTAATCAGCTACAGATAAACTCCTTGCTATGTTTGAGTAATCTGGTATGTGACAGTGGCAATGAGCATTTCAGCAGTAGAGATATGACTAAAAGTCATTTTATTGGATTTATTATGCTTCTGTCTGTGATCAAAGCTAACTGTTGTAATTTTGTGCTTTGTATAGGTTCTTGCATCACTGTGTTATTTATTTCTGTATTTCTTTTTTGACAGTTAATCTATGTCTGGACCCTTCTTTCTTCACCTGGATCAAACAAGCAAAGCATCAGATTCCAAAACAGTCAGCATTCTTGCCAGAATGCCGCCCTGTATTTATCATACCTATTCCATCTTATATGATATTAAAATATGGGTTTCTGTATTTTAATTCAAGGAATGAAAATAAAGAATCTTGTAGGTCTTCAAGGATGGACCCCCAACCTTATACCCAGTTCCATAAGATTTGGTTATCCCTTCCCATACTATGAAGCATTTATTTCAGTGGCAAAGCATACCTAAATATTCAGGCATGCTCATTTTCAATATCCCCCTGACATCCACTTGAGATACTCACCATAATGTTAAATAACATCCACATCAAACTGATGTTGTTAAAGCATTCTCCAGGTTTCCAGCTTCTAGTAACACATGCCCTCTTATCATTGTTGTCCTTGTCATATGCTCATGAGGTTTCCAAATACATTTACATTAACTTAGTTGCATTCACAAGGAAACATTTGCCTGGAGAGAAGATTTCTCATAGAGTGTTCTCTACCCTCCTTTGCCTTGCATAAACAGACAGCTGTGCCCATGCAATGATGAACTGCCCATCGTTTCCCACAGTAGTGCCAGGGTACAGGGTTTTCTTTCCTCTCCATTATCAATGATTAGTAACCAGACCAATGTATCAGAAATCACTATCTGTTGCTCTTCACAGATGTTGTAGTCAAAGACCCTCTTCTGCAGAGTACAATGACTTGCCCTGATTGGATTATATTGGACAGGGTTGGATGACACTGAACACCATTGTGAATAGTTAATACTGTACTGGAACTGCAATATTTCTTCATGGTAGTATATAACACTGCTGTGGTTGCATTCCATACCACCTCAATGTTTCAGAAACTTTATTCTGTAGTTCTGGCTCTAAATACAGATCACAAGAGAGACTATTGCACCTTGGTACATGGTCTCAGTTAAAATGATCCAGTACTTCTGGAATGTTGCCCAAAAAGAAACAACAGGATCTAGGTAAGTCATATCTTGGTTGCAATGACCCTTTTTTGTCCTTGTTACCCCATTTTGAAGCCAACTCTTTACAAGAAGTTATTATAATAAAATATTGATGCATGGATATTTACATATATTTGAAACTGCTGATTGTTTGAAGCTGTAACCTTGTCAGTGTTCATTGGCTGAACCTGTTCTCCTGTCAGTGTTGAAGATCACAAGCACTAGATCTATTCAAACTCTACATTAGATGAATGTGTTGGAGGAACTCTACAGCTGCAGTCCCACCTGTTGCTTCTCATGATAGTCCTTGTGCATGTTAAAAATTCACGTCATGTCCCAGCAAAGATCAGTGGATACTCCTCCCATTTACTTCAGTTAGTACAAATTTTTTCAAATGCCTTCCCTGAAAAATGACCATAGGTATAGTAGGATTTCCCTATTTTTCAAGGGGCAGTGAATACAAGCATACTTTGGCCATATCTGTGAGTCAGGTGTACTGCTGTCCTCTCTCACTCTAACACTGCAGATGAAAAAACAGTGACTGCCCCACTGAGCAAGTGTAGATATTGGAGTCATACTCTGTACATGATAAACATATCATTGCTTTATTTCAGTCTCATCATCAACAATGTAAATTGAATTTTAGAATATTCAGTCATTTAATACATTCATAAAGTATCAAGAAATGTGCATTTATGTTTGTACACATAATTTTAGGAGTGTATCTGTTTATCATTTGTTACTGAGGTAAGTAGGCTGGTCTGGAATTCAAGTTCTAAACCCCAGACTCTGGAGCTACAAGCCACAAATCTTAATACTGAGATAGCATATTCTTAATTGGTCTTATTTAATTTCATATTCAAAGACAGAATCTGAAACACATATAATACTAAAAGTCTGAAGAGTTCCACTTTTGCCTTTTTGATTGGGTTTAAGATGAGTTTAAATTCTGGCTAACATGTTTATGCAGTAATGCATTCGTAACAGAATGTTATTTTTCCTTATCCTAATTTCTCCTTTCTTTTCTTCCATGTTTATTTGAACGCTGAATGATAGTTACACTCTCACTGTGGGTTTCAGGCATAAGAAAATACATTTATTCATTAAAGAAGAGGGAAGTTCTGACTGCGTGATCTGCAATACAGACAGACAACAATTATGCAAGAACTAGTTACGTACACACAGTAAACGACAGTGGTTTTCTGATGAAAGTTGCTGGACTTCCCCTTTCTCTACAAGGAACTTAACCTTTATCTGGTTCCTTATTACTTTCTTTTTGGTCATATACTATGAATATTGCTACATATTTCAATGTAAATAATATCTAAGATAATCGTAGGATTCTGAGGAACTCTTATAACACAGAAAAGGTAAGAACATTAAACTGATTACCAGAGATATGAGATTGTTCTGTTATCTGTATTATTTTCTCAAGTAAAGTATTAGATATCGAGGAACAGATGCACATTTCATCTGTCTTTTTGTAGAAAGTTGGTCATGATGATATTACTAATTGTGTACGTGAGACATGTAAAAATAACCAAGTGGAAAACTTCCATTCATAATTCCACCGTTGCAATAGTTAGCAGTTGTTGAAAAAAAAAAAACTTGCCCAGCAGTATTAATTCTGAAATGTTAGTAAAATGCAGGTACAGATGAACTTCTCTGAGAAATTGACATTTTTGTGAAAGTGTCATTTAATAAAATATAGCTCATATTTGTTTATAAGGCTGATCTGGGTGCAAGGACTTTTTTCTTCATAATATTAATAATACAGCAGATTTCTCAACCACAGTGGAAGCAAAATGGCATACATAATCATTTGGAATATTTTAATTACACTCACTAAATTGCAAAATATTTACTAGATTACAAAATATTCAGTAGAACAGTGTGAGATGACAAGCTGCAGAAATAATCATATGCCTATTACTCATAATTCTTGCATAACTAACCATCTGTTATTGCTATAGGGAGGAATTTTCAGTTTAGTCTAGGGAAATCTGAAGAGCCTCATGGGATATTTGAAGCAATTCTAGATTTCTGTAGAGTATCTCAAGGGTTTTCTTCTGCCAAATCCACTTGAGATTTTACATACACTTCAGACATATATAGTAGATTTAATGACTATACAATATTACCATAATCCAGGAAGAGAAGAAATTGTTCCTTCTGTAATGTTTCATTAGTACAGAATTATTGAAGTTTCAATGAAGTGAAACAAAACAAAGCTTCACAACAACAAACGCAAAACAGACAAAAAACAATGTGCTGTTTGTATTAGGTCTAACTTTTTTGCACCCCCCCCTCTCGCACAACACGAACAAAAATAAATTATACTAGCAGCAGCTTCCTATGGAAAAAGCAATTAGGGAGTTCCACATTAGGGGCTGCAATACATTGAGTTATAACTTGTTCACATTACACTTGCTCAAGGTAAGGAAGACAGATCTTGTCCTATAGTTTTATAATCCATATTTTCACTTCTTGTTAATCAAAATATTCAAAGCACATAATATATCATTGTAATTCTATTAACATTAGAACTTTTAACTTGCATTATGTTTTCTACTTCTATAAAATTTGGCCTGCAGTATTCTAAACAAGTTATGTTCCCTTAATTTAATATGTGCAGTATTTTCCAAACCCATGATTTAGCATACTTGATGCATTGTCAGTTTTCTTTTTTTTCAGTCTCACCCGGATCATAAAAATTAAACTTGCAAGTGTAGCTAATATTTATTTATGCCTGGAACATCAGGAAATTTAATACTCTTTGTGAGCAATAAACAGAGTGGTTGTAGGTAGATTTTATGTGCATTTGAATACATTGGCTATGCGTTGAGAAATATGGATGTATTTTTATTCATCTGAGAAATGGGTTACCCACTAGATACAAGTACACCTTTCATGGGTAGTCCGAGAGCACAGACTGGCTAAATGACTTGTACAATGTCATAACAGTAGGAAATTGAAGTAGAGGAAATCAAATTTTGGACCAGCGGGCAAAGGTCATTAGCAGCTCATAACCTTAATCCCATGCCATAAATAAAGAAATATATATATATATATATATATATATATATATATATATATATATATATATATATATATATAAAACGGTAGCGGCTGACAAGAGTGCTGTACTAGCATGCAGATGCTGTTTTTAACTGAATGGATCATCCTGGGTTTTGAACCCTGGCTTTGACTTTGCTGAACAGTATTCTCCTCAGCTGAACTTGAATTAAGGGAGACATTATGATGATTGATATAATCAGACGTCTGAACATAGAATCAGAGTGGCAAACTGAAAAATGCTATAAAATGTATCAGTGTGATTGAAACACCACAAAATAAATATTACAATAAAAATGATTAACCATTTACATATTTAAAAATCATATTGAAATGTACCTTGCCACATTTAGCAAGCAATTGCTAAACAGTTTTATGTTTCTCTGTGTTTAGTTAACCCACCCACTAGTGACAAGTAGCCACTGCAGTAGGAAACAGCATATAACCAGACATACCAACATATCCTCACTGTCAACAATACATTTCATAGAAGAAAAGCAAGTATATCCTAGTCAAAAATCTAATTAAACTGCATATTTCTTTTCATTTAATGAATAGAATCTATGTTCCATGTTACACTTGACAGTAACTGACTGTTAACAAACCATTTTTCTTGAGTACCATGAACCCTACTAATTACTCCAGTTCCACAGATGAGATCAGTGAGAATTGTAAAGTTATACTCAGAGAACAAAGTAGAAAACCTGATTTACTGAGCATATTTCTTTCATTTTATTTTCTACATTTGTTGATTAGTTAAGCCCTCTGGATACCAGTGATCATAGACTCGCTATGTGAATAACAACCATCTAACCAAGGTCAGTTAAGGAACATGGGTATAACATGGCTAGGCTTGTAAAGGCCCTAGGACCATTAGCCTAGTAAACATCCTATGAACCTATGCGTACTTTTTCAGAAGTGACCTGTGAGCACCATCTGGTTAAGTGACTTACTTATAGTTGCACAGTATTCAAATGGAGGTGAAAGTAATCCATCCCATTACTATGGGCTACAAGACGCAGCTATAATAGCTTTGAGTATTAGGGTGGTATTCATAGTCCAGATTTCATGCTTGCACAGCAGTTATTTCCGAATAGCACCACCACACCTATATGCAAATACACTAAGTGCAGGTTATTCATACTGACTAAGTAAATGCAAAGGCAATTTAAGAATCACAGCTAATTAATTCAAATACATAAAGTAGCTTAAGTTAATAAGTATGTGTGAAGGACTGCGTGTTAACTGTAGGCTTCGTATGAAGAATAAAAAAAATAGCTGGTCAGGCAGAAGTGTAGAACAAACAGGAACATTAATAAAACTTTACACAGTGAATAAAATCAATAAAACAATAAAAAACAGGATAAGCACTTTCATACACACAAGTACTTCTTCAGATCCATAAAATACTGCATCCACAGTGAGTTTTTATATGCACAGCCTAGTGCTTCAAATCATATGATTTCAATAAAGGCCTAATTGGAATAACTTCATTTAACCCTTTACCTTCACTGGCTCTAAGCAAATGCATCCATTTTATTTCAATACATTCTGTCTTAGTTT